>NC_071981.1:4109392-4124928 GCF_026283585.1 Hylaeus volcanicus | reverse complement strand
AAACTGTTTCTACTACAAGCTTGGGCGTTTCCTCACCGATGGCGCCACTTTCACCTTCATTCGATCACTCTTTATTTCTAATAAATGCCATGATGAGGACGATTCTTTGCTTCTAACGCTGCAAAATACGAAACTAATAAACCAAAGTTATCATTTTAATGAATATTTATTTAATATTGTAATAATTACTGGTTTTTTAGTTATTGGCGCCATCTAGCAGTAACACTGGAAACAGTTTTTACTACAAGCTTGGGCGTTTTCTCACCGATGGCGCCACTATCTCTACAAATGTAGCGTATTTCTACGCCTAAACTTTTATGGAACAATTACTTTTGCCGGGAGAAGGTAATCTCGTACTCGTATATAGAACACAGCTTTTTGGGTTTTCTTTTCTTTATTTTCTCTTAATCAGACGAGCACGTGTCGCGACGCTAACCACGTTAACGAACTTCTCTCTTTTGCGTCTCTTATTCCAAAAACGACGAAAACCTCTTAATGCTAAATTCTCTAGTTTAGGTTGGTAACGCTGCTTGAACCTATGACTATATGTAGGTCCCTACACAAATCTTTCGTCATCTAGCGGCATGAGTAACAAACTATGTTAAGGGTGCGCAGGAGACCCAGCAAAACTCCGAGTTGACTTCAGCGACAGTTGCGGAGAAAGTAGGAAGCTCTGGGACAAGGATAGATAGATCCTTGTCTCTCTAATGATGCTGTGACAGAGAGGCAGATACATCAATCGGAGGAGAGACAAAGACAGAATGATGTCAAACGTTTGCAATTTTCCAAACAGTTATTGTAATTTTATGAGTCGAGGAAGCGACCTTTCCGGCTGATTTTTTTTTTAAACTGTTCCTTACAAAATATCGTTGCGGGGAACAGTTACACATTTTGCAATTTCGCTTTTGAAACGTGCTAAAAATACGTTCAAAGACAAGACATTTTTTTTTTTTTCAATTTTTTCCAAAAACGCTTGACGAGACGATAGATTTACTTCCCCTGATTACGAAATGCATAATTATGATATGTTTTTTTCATTATTGTGCCTGAAAAACGAGAAAAACTATCTAGTAGTTCACCTACTTTCCGTTGGTGGCGCCAGTTTGTCTCCTGCGCACCCTTAAATATTACAATTATACATGGGGAATAAATTTCACAAATAATTGAAGGGAAATGTCACAGAGAATGAAGGGAAATGTGTCTATCAATGGTACAATCAAAAGGCGATAGCACTAGAAAGCACTGCTCGAAGAGGGATAGTGTCGCCATCTACGACGAAATGGTCAAGTTTATAAAGACATGGTTGCCAACTTTGGGGGTTTGCTCCTAGATTTAGGGGAAGAATGTATGAGCTGGGATTTTTTTAGGGGTGCTTGGCACTGCTTGGGGCGGGAACAAATTTTTTAGAAGAATTTTTTTAGGGGTTCTTCAATAGCGGTGACCAGGATTTAAATCCCCAAATTGCAATTCTTTTTTTAAGTAATCAATTTTTTTATATATTATATTTTTACACATACCGACACTTATTTATTTTCAATTAAATTTTAAATAAAATATTTCAGAGAATTTTAAATAAAATTTAGAGGTCTTTTAACTTATGTCAGGGGAAATCGTTCTGTACTGGTTGGTGACACTGTACAAAGATTTCAAGTTCTCCACCGTTAGATGACAATAGGAGTTTAAATCGGTACCGATTAATTTTGTTTTTGTTTTCATACATTGTTTTAATATAGCCGTCTCTGGTGAAAGTCATTTAGAAAGGAACTAAGTTTGGTAATTGTTAAAAAAACATTAAAGTTATCGATGTGGCTAATATCGATACATCGATGCAGCACTTGCGATTCTCGTTCTAGTCGGAATACTTGAATATTTTCGCGGCTAGCATTATAGTGTGATCTCTTCGACGGAAATCGAATTTTATACAGTGTTGAGTGTTTTATTTTACGTTTTAATTAACAAATATATCCAAAGTTTCTGCGAATAAAAATGAATACCTTTTACGTATAGGTACATCAATTCCTTCTTTAGACACGTGCTACTCCATACGAGAGTGTTCAAACGATTGAAAATTGTTTAATTAGTGAAAAAACATATTAGTTATATGAAAATTGTTTAAGATTAATTGGATAGATATTGTTACTTGCAAAGAGTTGCTGTTCCTTGTTGTCCAGTAATATCGAAAAGAACGAAATAAACAATACTGAATAATGTATGATTTTGATCGATTTATGTTCTGTAATAGCAACGACAATTTATAGATTTGTATCGATATATTAAATGTGTTTTTCGTACATAGTTTTCTATGAAGACAATAGTGTATAGGAAATGATAGAAATTCTGTTACAGTGTTTTATTACATTTTAGACTATCATATACTATTTATGATTATTTATAATTAAATTTCAATGTGTTTCTTTATCATTTGTGGTATTAGGTGACTATGATTGTCATAATGTAAACATAATTTAACAAAAGAATGACATGATTTCACCCTCATATTATCTAATCTGTAACATTCTGAGAAAAATGAGACAGCCAAAAAAGACTTACCATTCCAATGAGAAACATTGTATATATGTAGGACAAACATCTTCAGAAATAAAGAAAAATAACTTCAATATTGAAAATCCATTAAGAGAAAAATATAAAGATATTTTGGGTAAAAGGGAACTCATTATTTGCTTGCAGAAAACTTCTGAAAAAGCTAAATGGAATTGCAGATCTAATGAAAGAAAATCGATATGTAAAATGGATATAAATAATTTTGCAAAAGATTCATTACCAGTTAGACAGTTGAAGAAATATGATCCATTATTATATAATGCAAAGGTTCTATTAAGAAGATTACCAAAAAGAGTAATAGAAGAAGCTATAGCAATTGAAAGTAATCATAGTAAGGAAAAATTAAATAATGACTTGGTAACATCTAAACCCAATAATAATCTAAGGAAAGGTGTACATGATTATACCTTGTCCAAAAGAAAAAGTTCTGTGTCTGAGTATAATCATAAATCAAACAGTGTAGATATTGTTAATAAATATGAATTACGATCAAATGCTTCAAAAAGAAAAGTGAAAGGCAATCAAGACAATTCCAGCAAAAAGCAGAAGTTCATAAGTGACACGAATGACAAATGTATAGACAAAAGTATTTCACAAGGTACCACAGACAAAATAGTGGAAGTAAAAGAAGATTCATTTCACAAGGTAGGTAACCAATAAGACTCTGTATTAGAAAACCAAGCATATAATCACTGGATTTTGTTAAATGGGATTTCGAATGATAGTAAGACAAGAAGATTACTAATTATCACTAATAAAACTAATTTACCTAATGCAAAGTAAAGACTGTATTATTAAAAGTACAATATTCTGTATGGTGGTAATATTATAAAAAATGAAATAGACATTAAAAATTTTAACTTATTACAGAATGCTCCTGAAAATAACTTCAACATTGATATAGTGGAACATGTGGAAACTGATATTAATGAAAATAAAATGTCAAATGTTACAAACAATAATTTATTAAAAGAAAATAATAACTGTCAAATTGAAACAAAAGATCCTGTTAAGAACGTTGGTTGTGTTGTTGAAAACAAAAGTAACATGTATTGTAATATATCAGAAAACTATGCACAAACTTTACCACCCAATAGTATTACTGCAAAGTCATCAAAAAGTATTAATGCAATAACTATGAATAATATAATCAGTGCTCTGGATAATATTAACAACTGTCCAAAGATGAATGAGCCAAAAAAGATCAAGATTAACAAGATAAATAAAATAGCATACAAGGGAAAGCAATATCATCAAAAAAATACAAAAAAAGAGAAGTTAGACAGAAATAACTTGTCAAAACGATCCAGTATTGCATTGAAAAGCAGTGGCTCAGCTGAGATTCATAACAATGCCAGCAATGTTGCAGAAACAAATGCTAATGGAATGTTATCTCAATTGATAATTCCAGCAGTTAACAAATTAAAAAATCTTGCTCCAAATGAAAATAATGAAAATGTTACAAAGAAGATATTACAGAATGAAAAAGATATTTCAGTAGAACAGAAAAAAGTTGAAACTTTTGGGAAAGTTAATAATCAAGAATGTGATTTGCTGCAGAAAACAAGGAACTCAAAAAAAACAACAGAAACATTCAAGTCACCTATACAAAATAAGTATTCATGTTTAGACAAATTAAATTTGAGTAACTGTACAAGGAGTGATGAGGATGAAGACGATGACTGTATTTCTTTGTTTGCAGATCCGACCCTTATAGACGAGTAACTATTTGATTTCTTTGCATTAATGAAAGATGTTTAACTATTCGGTTAACTATAATATTCAACAAACTATAATATATTCTTTAAATTTGTCTAGATGCAATACTTCATTTACAAATCTAAAACAGAATTCATTGTGTAATTCTACACACACTGAAAAAAAACGTATCATGAGTAATGTAGCTGATAATCAAAAGACAACAAATAAAAAAAAATTTCCAAAAATATTTTGGAAAGAAACCAGTGAAAAAACCTTAGAGAACAACAAACAAAATTTAGAGTCATCACAAAATGTTATACAAAATAAATCTTTGTTTCCGCATTTGCCATCTACAAAAGAGTAATTATTTAATTTATTTAGGCTAGTGAAAGATTTGGTGCCATTTAGTTGACTATAATAGTCAAAAAATCGTAATATTTTTTATATATTTTTACAGACTCAATCCTTCGGTTAGATCTCGGAAAAATGACTCATCCTGTAAATCTTCACATATTAAAGAATCGTATTCCATGACTAAAAGTGTAATTGATAAGTTTTATGAAAAAACCATAGACGAATTTAATACTTTATATGACGACAATAATATGAAAAATAGTCAAAATACTTTGAACAAAAATAAATGTTCTCCAGTAGCGAAACCGAAAAAACTGACCACAAAATTAACAACGGATAGGCAACATGATTTATTTAAAAATATTTTTATAGGCTTCTGTTATCAAGTCATTCTATTTGGCAACTGCTCTAGACAACGGTGCCCCTTTAATCATAATGTACGTATATACAAACAAAATTTTTTACAATTATTATAAATCGAAGTATTAAGTTTTATTTTAGAGCGTAATTATTACGTGATAACATATAGTTTTGTTTATCTTACAGCATTTTTCACGTGTACTTACCTTATACGAGAGAGGGGAATATTATTTTTTTCAAATGATAAATGAATTGATATCAAAAGGATATCATACATTTTTATTTAATATTTACGAAAAGTTGGTAAATCACTCTAAAGATGTAATTTTCATACTGAAAGTATGTAAAAACTTATATGAACGCAATATGTTAAACTGTATGATGGGATCCCGTACTATTTCAATGTTGCTGACTAAAGTTCCTATAACAACAATTATAGATCACTTAACAACAATTGTAAGCAATCGTGATTCTCAATTCATAAATTGGATTTTGGAAAGAATAGAAGCACATATCAAATCCGATACAGATACTGGTGGATATTGGAATATAGTAAAACCTCTGCTACTAAAGACAGAAAATATAAATTCAAAAATTATAAACAGTATTTTATATGAATGCATAACTACAGGAAGACACATTCAAGATGTACATGAAAATATTATAAGTAAACTGGATAAAGACATTGATCCTAAAATTAATAAAGACTTTCTAGTACGTTTTAATAATAAATTGAGTGAACTCAAGGATCCAAAAGATATTCGAGAGATAAATGAGGTGAAAAACACTGCAATAAATCAGTCAGTTATAAATATTCAGTCACCTGAATCGTCTAATGAATTCGATGATGCATCGCTTATAAACGATACTTCTACCATGATTACTCAAAAAGTATGGGACAATAATAATAACAGTGTACAAAATGAAAAATCCTCTTTCGTGTTACACCCAATTGGTAAGAATTTATGAATAATAAATGTATTTTTATTTACATATTTGCATGTTATTGTTTCAATTGTGGTATTTAATCTTCAGACAACTTGCCAAAACCATATTCATTACACGGTAGAAATAAAAATTGGAAATTTTATATAGATGTCTATAGCCTTCAGGAAGGGCTTAAGCACAATAATTATAAACATGTTATGAAAATTCTTAACAAAATTAAACAAAAGGAGAAGACATTTTACACTCGCGCATGTTATAGAATTCTGAAGAATGAAATACATTACTCTCAATACCGTTTGAGTAAACTCAATTCAAATACAGGTAATGCAACATTCACTAAAACTTCATAATAATTAGACCCTTTACTTTATTACACATTTTCTTTTATTAAATTTGTTTTATGAATGTTTTAATATTCGTGCTCAATATTTTATAAAGCGTTTTCAAAACACAGTAAAATAGAATTAGTTTAATTTTTATAAGTTTTCATTGAAACGACTTATTCAATTTGTTAGTGCAAATTGTACACAATATGCTACAGCTCTCGTAATATGTTTTGAAGGCAATTATTTTGTTAGGTTATATGTATAAAATGTATAAAAACTATTTCATTTTGTATCTTATTTTACGTAAGTTTTGTAATTACAAAGTATTAATTTTGTATGTAAACAAAATGGACAGTTTTAATAATAAAAGTTTAGTTGTATATAAAATAATCGTATATTGATAATGCAACAAATTATATAAGTGCAATCAGTTATTATTTGTGTATTCAAATTTAACTAAATAAAATAAAAATATTTGAAACGAATGTCAATGTTCATTTGAAGTTATACCTAACATCATCTTTGTGGATATTACAGTCCGAATCGGGGCAACAGCTATTTGTTACGAAATATTATTTGACGTTACAACACTTATTTTGGCTGATTTAGCTGAAAAAGAATTTTGGGTGTTAGCGCTCAGGCTACTCAAAGATATTCATATTATGTTACAAATGCATATTCGTTTAAATGAGCTTGACGCAACAACAATTTTACTTTTCGCCGAAATTTATCTAGCAAATAGCCAACCTCTGAAGGTTTTCACCCTGCTTAAGGGTGAGTTAGCACTTCATTATAGTTGATATATATTGTAGTAATTTTGATGTAACTTCAGCAGTAATATTTAGCATATTGATAAGATCAAATCGTACTTTTCAAATAATTAATTTTTTCCAGAAAGTAACATTATTTTTACTTGTCGTAATAAGTGGAAGGTAAGAAGTAATGAGAAGGACAATTGCGCAAGAGCACAGATAATGGCTCTTCTATTAAACACATTTTCCAACACATCCTCCAAATATGCATTTTTTCTTTTTGAATTTTTAATGTCAGATCAAAGTAGTAATTATTTTCCAATAGGTAAGAAAATGAATTTTCTAGAACCGGTACAATAACAAATTTAAGTGCACAAACATTTTATTTCTTTTAGATCTTACCTGTGCCGCGAATAAATTAATATCGACATTTTTACGAGAACGTGATTATAAGATGATTATACATATTGTAAAGTTAATTTATGACTATAATTTAGTACTCCCTGAAATAACATATCGTGCAGTAATTGCTACATTGGTGCACATTGATTTAACTCTGGCTAAGCAGTTCTATCAAACTGCGGTCGATTTAGGAATATATCCTAAACTAAAGGTAAGCCATTAACCAAGTATGATAATAGTGTGTAATATATATGTTAATATCTATTATTTTCTGCTACTAGTTTTATCCACTGACATATCTTGTCATCAAATCTAATTGGACGAGTGAAGAAATGTATCTCACGATTTTCAACTTAATGAAACAACTTTCATTAAATATTGGACATGCGATCGATCATATGAAGCCAAATCAACTTTCAGTATATCTTGTTTTTGAGGCATGTTACGCTCATTTTATAATTTGATTTCCATCAAATGATTAATCATGGAAAACAATTGCGAATTTTGACAAATTAACTTCTACTTCTTTTACAGCACACTCCTTTGAAAAAGCAACATGTTTTTGATGAAGAAATACGACAACAATGTGATTATGATATTAATGAAAGTAAACAAATTATGAAAAGTGTACTACAAAAATTTGATCCACCTATTTCAATGATAATGACAAAGAAAGGTAAATTCCAGAAGTTGAGTAGTACGAAACTTTTTAGGCATTTACAACAACGTGAGTATTGCGCGTAATCCAACTCTGCAATTTCATTTATCAGTTTTTAACCAAATTTTATTCAACTTAAATTGACAACAATGCAGTAAAGATAATCGCCTAATATCTAAAGTTCGGGAACTCTTAACGTATCACTTCGCCTTAACGCTTTATATATTTTTCTTTATGAAACATTAATTTTTATTTTCTTGGTATGGAATTTTACCAAATTTGATTATTGACAAAACATTTTGTAAATCTTGCAATATCGATTTTAATTTTTATAACGAACGTAATTCTGTATTTTATACATAATTTGTTATAAATTATATAATATATTTAGTATTTTTGAGTTGAATATTTTGCAGTGCAATAAAATATACTGCATAGATTAGACTAGACAATCATGAACAATACCATGAATATACATTTTCGAAATGTAATTAAATTACGAGATGACAATTATAATTGTTTTCAAATATGCTCATCTTTGAAAATAAATAATTCTTGTACCATCTTCATCGTATTGCCAATATTTCTATAGGCTACTACTCATATGCATTACAGGTACAATAATCAGATTATTTTTATACATTTATATACTGTAAAATAGTTTATTAAATTTCATACACTTTAAATAAAATGTATAAAAAACAATTTGTATGCCGTATTATTTCTAAGAATGCAGTATTGTTCATTGGAATCATATTCAAAAAACAGATCTAGATACTTTGCATAATGCTTCACATGGATGTGCAATTGCATTCTACTCTTATGAATTCAGTATCAAACGAAGAATTCATTTCACGCAAAATGAATTTTTTAATAAAACTCTAGGTACTCGTACTTTCAATGTAAAATAACTTCTTATGAAATATTATGTATAGAAACAATATACAAAACTCCTTCGAGGTAAGTAATTTATGAAAACTGAACATATTTCAAAGATTGTCATTCTATGAATTTTTGAGAAATTTGTATGCCGACCACAGAAACACAGAGACAGACTATTTGGTGTTAATAATACTCACAGTCTGCATGAAACAATGTGGTATAAGTTACAATACTAGTAAAAAGATAGAATTTCTAGCTATTTTTTGTAAAAAAAGACATGCACGGTTAATCGAACTCTGGTATATCATCAAACGAATACCCTGGCACTTTTTGGTATGCTAAAATAGCAACCCTCATATGATAAGCTCCTGGTATGAACATTAAAATTCCTAAAATAATGACTGGCCACATACGGTCAGAGTACTGTAAAAGAATAAACAATTAACAGTCCCAACCGATATGTAATTATTACTACAAGTTAGGTAAAAATTTCTAATCTCACTTTTGAATCTATGTGTCCACTCACGATTAGGCTACCCACAATTAGCATGATGGTACCTCCGACAAACAGAAGAGCTGCCAATGTAATGGCTTTCCATGGTATTTTTACTGGTGGATTCGCAAACTGTTAAAAGTTTTTAATTATCATTAATGTCATTTCCTTTTCAAGCATTCAGCTACTTAAATAGATACGCGATAATTTACCTGAGAATCGACAAAGCCATTGTCAGTTTCAGTAAGCTGTGTGTAATCCACGTTGTCGAATTGTCTGTCGCCACCGAGTTTCCTCCTGGACATACTCACTTTGTGAATATAATCTACAAAATTGACGGTTATTAATGTTAAACCCTTTCGTGATACAGTAATTTACATTTTTCACGTTCACGTTCGTACGATGTAACGTTTTATGAAATGGATTTTCGCGATACCAAATTTTTCAGATTTTTCACGAACAAAATATCAACTAAACAATTGTAACGATTACGCTTACTCTAATGATATAATCGCATACGAGTGTGTAAGATGTACCTACATGATGCGCAGTTAAACTACGTATGCCAATCGTTATCTATGTTGATCTATTCTACGTTAAAGGTTTATCGTTTAAGTCAATAATTTCTCCCTTGAAAGAAGTTCCAAGATTCACCAAAGCTAACAATCAATAGGTGATATTCCGTATCATGAATCATATATATAATGAATAATGTATGACAAGTAGCAACTATTATTATAGTTTTATTTTTTAATGAAATTTACCATTTATTTAAACTTTAGAAGACGGTCGAAAGAGGCTACGTGCTAACGACATTCATTGCCTTTCCTAATGAAATCTGATGAAACCGACGTATGTACAAATTGGAGGTTATGTATCTGTTGATATTTGACGCGCTCGAAGTTGTAAACGACAAACGCATGCGCGATGAACCAGACAGCGCGGAACAATTTAAACGATTGAATTTTCACTACCGACTAAACACGAAAACTCGACGCAAACCAAAATAAAGGATACCTGTGCCAAACCAGCTTGTCCACATATCAAGCAACGACGACACGCTTATGCTTGTGCTCTAAATGTCATTCAATTTTTCCCCCTCTTCTGCTTCGCTATGAATAAAGAAAAAATTACACGATCTCGGACGTAAAGATACGTCTCTTAAGTACACTTCGACGGACCTCTCTCATAGCATATTTTTCAAGCGAACAAGACGAGCCGTGCCGTTATAAAAGGGGGAGGGAGGAGGGTCGTTACTTTTCCATCATTTTTCGAATTCGACGCAAAACCCAGGAAGTTCCTGTTAATCCAACAGCTTATTTGCTCGAGCTCTGCGTGAATTAAAGTTTGGTCACGCACGGTATTCGACGAGAACGTTTGCGTGAATTTCAGGTCGATCTTCCTTCTCACACGACATCGTGTATCGTGGGTATAAGGGGAATAGAAAAATCTGTTCCTTGTCGCTCATTACAGGGCCGCTAAACCCGCGACGCCTTGCCCTCTTAGCACATCTAGAACCTCGATGCGACAGTGTCTAAAAAGCGTGCAGAACTCATTCCTGGGGGTTTGCAATCCCAACACCCGAACTTACTACCGTCTTCGCGTTCTATCGCTTCCAAGAGTTCGCTATACCTCTTCTACCCACTATACCTGATAAATCTTTGGGACACGCGTGACTACCCAGAATAGAAACTTCGACTGGATAAATGCAATGTTTAGGTCCCGATTCTCTTGCATTTATTCAATCTTTACTATATACCACACCTTTTTCACAATTTTTCTTTTTCTTTATTCACCCTCTTCGCTAGAGATTATAATAACAGATCAGACTCCTTCCGTGCGAACAGTTAACGCGTAAATTTGAGATTCGTACCGAGGACTAGCGACTTTTCGCATAAGACGTTTCCCGAACCGCGTAATGATTCTTGAGGTATAGTGGGTGGCAACGATACGACCATAGCGGACACGGCAATCGATGTCGGGCGATACCGAAAAAGAAGGAAAAGGTACCCTCGTTTACGTCCAACGTTCTTCTTTCCTTTCTGGTCTACTTTGTCCACTTGTGCGCACTCTTACCCACGGTTCACTTCACGTACGACTTCACCGCGTCGTTCCCACGCATTATACGTGACCGTGTCTCACGCACACCGCATAGGCAAACTTTAAACTCGAAACTATCGGTCAGGGTGCCTGTCGGTAGTCGGATCGATCTGCGAAAATGAAGAGACGGCGGTGGAAGCTGTGCTCTGCGTCGCGACGCTAGGCGCAGTGCAGTACTACGACGAAGGGCCATTGGGGGGCGCAATGGTATCGATAACGTGGCCCCTATTACTAGCAACGATAGTCCATGGAATCGAGCCCGAATGCAATCTCGCATCGCGATGTGAAACTGTTCGTTTCAATCGTGCCTAGACATCCAGACATCCAGACATTCTTCCAGAAGGAAGAAGAAAGATCGTAAAGGTACTTGAACAGAGTGCGCCTACTTTTTCGATTAACTTCTGGTTCGTGGTTCCGGTCCACGAGGTCGTGCGATCATTGAGACCGATTACGAGTGTAGTTTGCTACCCTCCGTCGGCGCGAGTTGCATCTCTAACTTAGGGTAAAGCGATGCGACCAGACAGCGGAAGGGTTGCGAGTCCGGGGTGAATTAAGGTTCGAAGAGGCAATGGGAAGAGGCGATACGTTGTTCCCCATGTAAATTGCGTGTTAGGCGCAGTAAAGAGGAACAGGTTGATAAATGTGGTCACGTTTGGCTGGTATCTCTGCAAAAATATCGACCGCCGTGAACGTAGGATCGAGTTAATCCTGTGCTGGCCGAGGTCCCTGCGTGTGCAATAGCGTTTCGTGCAACTCGAACGCGTTTTGAACATCGAGCCAGCGTGCATTAATCGACAGCATATTGACTGTTCAATCGTCGGGTCTGCGAGGTTTCCTCTTCTGCCTGAGAGACGGAGCGTGTTTGCCCGCAGCTCTGTGCGGATACGAGAGATAGAGGGCGGTAAAGAAACCCAGGCGATGGGGAGAAACCCCCCGAAACGGTCGGACGACGGGGATAACCGTCTAAAGTGATCAGTAGATTTTGATCCGACTATAGGCAACACGCTCGGCATATTTAGAGAATTCGACGTAACACCCCCCTCCCTCCCCCCCGCAGGATGAGGTGTTTGCAGGGCCGGCGTAAGGCAGCTTCAGAGATCCCGCGGTCTACGAAAATTACCCAATTAAAAGGTTTCGAAAAGGCACCGGTTTCGATTAAACTTGATTAAACTTTTACAGAATAACGATACCAGTAACAGATGCGAGACATTATTTTAGTAGCAATGATTCAGTTTAAAGGAGAGACAAAGATCATCATGTACAATTCATGCGTAGGATTCGAATGTGAATTCAGGCCTCGCAAAATTTTTGAACCCGGCCCCGCGAAAGGTCACGTCGGCCATGGGCGTTTGGAAGTGACGGAACGGCACTGGAGTTGCGGAGCGCCTGCGTGATGCACGCCACGTCGGTGTACGGTGCATGGAGGGTAACGGTGGCCCAGGGGCGGCAGTGCGGGTTCAGGGGGCGGCGAGGGCGGGTGCCTCCGTTGGAACTACCCCTTGACGACAGCCCGCAGCCATTCGCACCCTCGACCGATCTCGTGCCGCGTAATTCTCGTTCTCCTCGATAATCGAGCGTCTGTGAATCGCGACGACCGTTTTTCCGCTTGTTGGATCGAGGAACACGCGAGCCACTCAGGTAAATCGACGTAGCGTAATTGTAGTGTCTGGGAATTAAACGGGTCTCTGTGTGTCTCGTCGAGCCGTGTAACGATCTTCCGCGATGATGTACATGTACGGGGGGAGTCTTGTTTATTGCGCGTCGCCTGCTTGGACCACGTAGTGCTTCTTGTTATGACGTTACTGTGACTCCGGTGTGACTCTCCGCAGTAGTCGGCGCGAGTTCGCTGGCTGCTCGTCGATAAACGACACGGTTCCTCCTCGACACGCAGCCGGGGATGCTGCGATCGTGCCAGCCTGTAACACGACCAAACTTGGAACAATTTCGAAGTTACTCGAACGCTGGGCCACGTAGCTAAGTCGAACTAGATTCGGACTAATCCCGACTACTAGCTTCCGAAGGTAGCTCCCTTGAACAGGGGGATTACATTGTTGGCAGACGATCTAGATACGCTGCGACGGTTGATTAACTGGGAAGCAACTTGGTTCGTTAATCCATTTTGTATAGAATTGGATTTCTAAGTCCCGTTGGACGTAGATTGCGCGTGAAATATCGTTCCCAACTAGATCAATTGTCCCAGGAATCGCATTCGAATGCATTAATCATAGTAATACCGCGATAGCGCGATGGGAAATATGTATCGTAGATCGTATCGGCATCGCTAATGCTGTTGACGATTCTCTTCAAGTAAACGTGATGCACGGATGAATTAATACCTTAAGTTCGATGATGAAGTTGTAATCGTGGCAGACCTCACCCGGGCATAAAAGCTATCAGAAACCTTAGACGTTGTTGGTTCCACAAACGTCGCGCATACCGGCACCGTGTCAGTCATCGTATTAACGAATCACGAGGGTTTCTCTATTTCGTTACTTGTCCCGGATTCTAAATTGCAGAATCGATCAATTTCCTGAGCTCCCTGTTGCCAAGATACTGGAATCAACCCTTGGCTCTTGAATTTAAACGTTTCGAATGTGGAACAGAGGCATAAGGATCCTTAGATTCTGAGTCCTAAGGTCTCCAAATTCTGTAGCTATTACTTTTGAAACACTCGGAATCTTCGAATTTCCGATAGCCTGCCTTTTTCAGGTGCAGAATTCTTGAGATTCCAAGATTCAAGATTCTTTTATTCTCTATCCCTTATTTAAGGAGATATTAACAGAAAACCCCGACAAATCAGAGCGCCCGAAGTAGAATAGGGTACGCGCTAGACAGCCACAGTAGCATAGGGTACGTGCTAGACAGCCGCTCTCGTACGCGAACAAGTGATTTGACGTCTTTCGATGCACGTAAAGTGTCGGGAGTCCAACCGCTTATTTCTTTACAAACTAGCGTTGGAGTTTTTACGTTTCGTGCCCTCGCTTCGAAGTTATGGTCATTTGAAGTCAGAAAAGTCGCCTTTCAGCTCGAACCACATTTTTCAGGACTTTCCCATCACATTTGCTATTAGACATCGTGCACAATTTAAAGTGTAGAATCTATAGAATAACGCCTCGTTAATATTTTAAGTGTCGGGCGGGGTAAAAATTTTGCACCTTTTTTTAACATCCTCCTTTACTTTCTGGATCGTTCTCGTATCTATCTGTACAGCACAATTCCAGCCAAACGTAGAACCACATCCAGACCTTTGCATCTTGATGACACGGTTCGTTTCCTAGTTTATATTTGGATTAATATTCATTTATCGCGTTCCAACGAGCGGTTCTTCACGTTTCCCAGCGTTGAAGGTCGAAGCGATTAACGCGAACGATGATGCATACAAGTCTGACCGGGTGCGGGCCTACTCTACTTCACGCGATCAGTCAAAGTCAGACCTTGGGGGTGCGCAAACTGCCTGTCGGTTCTCGAGCGACGGGAGGAACGTTTTAAAGTTCAAAAGTGGCTGCAATTACGCAATCGCCCATCAGGAAGGAACGTTACACTGATACAGATCTGCGACCGGCGACGGAAACGCGAGCCAGACTTACGCTACGATTCCTAATCGCGTCTCGATTTCCTTGCATTTCGTACCAAGGTCCATTCTTTCGAGGTTCCAATCCGATTAATTTCTGTTCTCTCCTTTACGCTGCGTTCTCGCGTCGATCGAATTTTCGGAGGCGCGACGAGGACATTTTTGAAAAAGAGAACACTTTTCCTCGAACAAGTCGCGCGTTTTACGAGCGGCAGAGACCGACTGGGGGTTCGAGAGTTTGTACCACTCACACAATGATCCGTCGGTAATTAGTTTCAGCATGGAGTACCCCGAAGCGATGGAACGAGGCCGGAACTTTCGTCTGCTCGCCGAGGAAGAGTTGTCTCAACTCCTGGACTTCCTTGCTGGTTATTTGCCTGAATCTTTAAAGGTGCGTGCAATTATATTCGAAATTTACCGAGTCGCG
>NC_071981.1:4094225-4109382 GCF_026283585.1 Hylaeus volcanicus | reverse complement strand
TCGGAAATCCAATATTCCGAATTCCAAAGTCCTCCAGATCCTAAAATTTCAGTTAATCGAATACTTCGACGCCGAAGCAACAGTCAGAGAGGATAATTCAATGTACAGCGGAGTTTCCTTTCACGTGGAATTCACTTTGTCCATACTTTCTCAAAATCACCGCACGTTTATCACTAAAGCTACCACGATCAAATGACCATTTTCAAAAAAAAAAAAAATGATCGATGTCACGTTAAAAAAAAAATTATTGCCTTAGAGCACAAGTTAAGATGTCCGCTTCTTGTTTCTCGTTTTTTTTTTCAATACTCTTCTAAAAGAATCTCGCAGAGTAGTCCATGTTTCTTTACAAACCGCCATTGAAAAAAAGCCAACAATATTTTTTTTAAATATGCATACGATCATTGTGCAATATTTCGGAGGTTCTTAACTACTGGTGATTCATTTACAACAATAGTTACCAGTTATCAAGTACATTTACAATGCCAAATCCTACACTAGATAAATGAAAAAAAAATTGCCGAGGAATTAGTGGATGCACATTATAAAGTCATTGCAGTAGACATAGGAGGATATGGTAGGAATAACGATGGAGGCCTATTTGCCAATTCTAAATTGGGCAAGGCTCTTGAAAAATATTAATTAAATGTTCCCAAAGACACTGAGCTACCTAATACGCAAACCAAGTCGATAACGAATGTCCGAGTCGATAACTGGTAGCTATTGTTTTGAATGAGTCACCAATAGCTAAGTACCTGCGAAATATTGTACAATAATTGTCTGTACATTAAAAAAAAAATATTTACCAAAAGAAAATATTGTTCACTTTTTTTCAGTAGCTGAACATATGCATTAATTTGTCGTGTCGGTGCCGGAACGTGACGGTTCCTGCCGTATAGTCTGAATGGACCTTAATTCATCCCTTTACATGCTGAAATTAGTTTCGCCGGCGTTTGCCAATGATCCTCATCCCACCGCAAGGCCGTTCTTTCCGCTAATAATAATTCCGACGATCGATATCGAGAACGCTCACGTTCGAAAAAAAACTACAATCGTGTTTGAACTTCTTGCTTTGCCTAAAAATAGTCTACCTATCTCGATTGGTGTCATCGCAACGAAACTTTGAGGGCTGAGTAGCGTTTGTTCGCACCGAGTGGAACCTCGAACGCGTAACTCATTATAGTGTGACCAGAAGATACGTAGATTAATATGCTGCAGTGAGATTCGGTTAGTCCAGTAGTCGTTCTTCAAAAACGCGTATCTAAATCATATTCTGACTAGACCTTGGACGACGGGTAAGAATGCCGTCTCGAGAAACGTCTCTGCGTGTCTCGGTACTGGCGACACGTAAATCTACGTGCGGAAGATGCACGCCACGATTAATATCGTAAGGTTAAGGTCCTTGGAAATCCATCGTGACGGGACAAGACGACCAAGGAGGAATTTAATGCGAACAAAAGCCGACACCTGCTCGCATTGCTCGCTCATGCTGCCATTAAATCATCGCCTCCGGGCGCTCGAGGTCTCGAGGATACGCATTGCAGGGAAAAGGATCTCTGCTAGGTTAAGGGATACATGTTCCAAGAATTAGGGGTATGTGGTCGGTAATTAGAATGGTCTAAAATTTTCATCACGTGTTCAGACTCGTGAAAATAGTGGTTAATCGATAAGCGAAGCAGACGTAGACAATTTCATTGAATCTGTTCGAATCTCTCGCGAGGATATCCCAGGGCTCCCTAGGGACTATTCGCTGCATCGACGGGATAGGATTACCTGGCGACGGAGGAAACGATCCTCGCTCGGCACTTCCGCCGTAACCCGGGTCTAAGTGTCGACCGTTGCGCTAGGTTAGTGTCAAGGTCGCAACTGGAACGCGTCGGTTTTGCGCGGTGGCCTTCTCGCCGGCGATATTTGCACGCGGGGCGTCGTCGAGCTGCGATTCCTTTTTATAAAACCCAAGCACAGATGGCTAGGCGCGCATGTTTCCGGGCGAGCTGCATGTCGATAACGCTCCTTTGGCGATATCAGACGGATCAGGTGTGCACCGATTACGCGATGCTGAAGCGTGCCCGTCGAGTTCGTTACGTCACGATCGTCGCGTGCAACGATGCGTGTAACGGCAGATATTTTTTTATCGCTTTCACCGTCGTTCCGCGCCGTGTGTTCATTTTAACAGCGATAGGAGGAGGTTTCCAGCGTGTAACTAACGTTTCTAATGTTTCGCTGAATAATCGAGGTTCTTTCGTGTACACGTTGCTGCATTTACGCTATGCGACAAAATGATAAGACACCTCTCGATTTAGAGTGTCTCTAAGCGTTAACCTTTCAGCTGCATACGATGTATGTATGTATATGCAGGGAGACAAAATAATATGAACACCTACAGTTGAAATTCTCTGCTAAATATAGTGGCGGCCCAGATCATATTTTAGTACACATACCGGTGGTCGTATCGTTCCCTCGAATGGCTTCGTTATTGGCACCAAGTACCTACTTAAGCATTTTGGATGGTCAGGTTTACATTACGCTCAACGGATCGTCTCCCAACAACTACGTCATTCTTCGGCCAGTATAGTCATTCGACTTGAATATCCTGGAAACATTGTGGACACTTTTGGAGAACAATATAAACACTAGATTCTAAGAAGAATAGGAGCTGCAATGAAAATGAATTACCGCGGTAAATAAATAAATAGTGAAAAAGTAGGTATCGTGGATTTCTTAAAATAGTACCATTTCAGTTGAACGCTATTTCTTTCACATCCAATCCCAACGCCGTATTATGACACTTTTCATTCGTCGGTTGACCTGATTCATTGGTTTGCCATACAAATGTCGCATTGGCTTGGAGAAGCACTAAAAATACAGGAATCTCCAATCACGACGTGTGAACGTACAGTGAATAACGAAAATATTTTATCGTTAATGTATGCCAATTTTTGATCATCAATGCATCTTATGAAAGCTGATGTTAAGACGAATTCATCGATGTGTAATACTTGGTCGTTCGTTGTAACATAAAGCCTTAAATTGGAGTTTGAATTCAGTAGCTTTAACACACAACATTTTTGTCATAGTAAATTGTTTGTTGCTGCATCGCGTATTCCACAGCTCCAATTTAGTAATTTCTACAGTGCCGCAATGTCGCGTGTCTCTACAGAGTTATTTGTGTTGGTTGCGATCTCTAATACGGCACTTGTAGCGCGCTATCTCCGCCCAGAGACGACTACCACGGTAGTAAACCATTATATTTTATCGTATATCGCCTCAGCCCCGTCACTGATTACATTGACACTTCCCAGCGGAGCCACCCGCGCACAGAGGACTAAACTTCGTCGAATGAAATTCCCGAGTTTTCACACGACCCGCATCACGACAGGCCCTCCGACATACGTGACAGACACCTGTTAACGCAAGTGTTATTAACGCAGCGGAGTGCGATCATCGGTCAGCGAGCATGTTTATACGAAAGAAAGTTGTAATATATCGCGCTGGCCACTCCGGCACCATTCGTTTAACGCCAACGACCACGCGGCCTCTATTCGATAAAAACGATCCGATTGAGTGCGTAATACATCGCCATTTATTGTTACATAAAGCCCTTAATTGGAGTTTGATGTCTAAAAAGGATAGAAGAAAGAAAGTAGTGGACCCTGCGACTATGGAATGTGACTATTCGAAAAGAAGGGCGACCTTGGGGAGATTTAGGCGAAGCGAGCGTAATCCTCTGTACCCTCAGTCCTCTCGAGTTTGTAGGACCCTCGTCAACTCCTGATGAACCAGGAGCCTATGCCAATAAAATGTCGGTAGGTTTAGTGTTAAGAATGTAGGTCACGCTGGCGCCCTTTCCCGCTGTTTCCTAGACGTCATACTTTTCTCGAAAAGTCGCCAATGATAGAGGTGGTACGATGCGTTCCGGAGGCCAAATGAAAAGTGACGCGAAACTGATTTCAGTCGGATGCTCTGCTGGAATCCATTTATCTCTCTCCCGCTCGCCTTTCACTCTCGAGCCAGCGAGTTATTGATCTAAAAGAGCTTTGTTTCCTACTCGTCGACGACTGGTGGGACAGCCGGTGTTACGACTGTCGGCCACGCCACCTTGATTCCGGTACCGATGTGCAAGGTGTACCTGAGTCAAGGCCAGGGTCGCGTTCCCCTGATCGCCGCACGATGCAGACCTCGTAATCTTGGCTCGCGATACCCGCAAGGAATTTCGTTCCATGCGACAACGCGTTCAACTGAAACTCGATGTCGCAATCGTTATCGATCGAGCACGCTTTCCTTCGTGAACAATCGGATCCGCTAACGTGACGACAGATGTCCATCAAGGATCGCAACATCACTCTTAATTACAATATTATAATAATATTACAATAATAAAAGTACCCCAACCAAGTACCCAAACCAAACGCCAATGAAATCTCGTAAAATACGTCCTTGAGAATAATACATTTTGAGTGAATCTATACACCAATAGGTACCAAAATGAAAGTGGTAAGACCATGGCAAATGTAAACTATTATTTGGAATGACATTGTCGCGCGAGAGTTATGCCGAATCTGCCAATAATAACACATTTAAACGGAACGCTTGGCGATCCTTCCGTCGCCTATTTAGAGCCAGCACGGCGTCATTTAATAGTTGGCGAGATCAGCAAGTTACAAATCCTCCAGTTGTCGACGCGTTCGTGCTACAAAGAACCAAACTCGCTAGGAGGCATCATGAGCCCCTCCCCCACCTTTTGTTCCACTTTGTATCGCATGGTTGCGCGATTCGGAAGACTTAACGATGCCCACTGGTGCCTGTGCAAGCGAGCCATAATGCCTGGCCAGCACGAAATGATTGCGCATAAAGCCTGCACCATTTATCCCGGAATAAAGCTGATGTATCCGGCGAGGAGGCAGGGTCAAGGTCGTGTCCGGGCATGCACGCGTGATGCCGTGTCGCTTTTTCGAATCCGCATTTGAATCGATGCTTCATGCACGCCTACCAGTCGCCGCGTGGATGCTTAACGAGCACCGACTGAAAGAAGCTCGATAATGATTCGGGGAGCTTCGACGGAACACTTTTGAGATTGTGTATCTTTCCTTCTGCCTTTTCTTCCGCCGCGTCGAGGGAACAAAAGACACGTAGGAGTTCCGACACCTTCATTTTTTCCCACTCCTTCGTCGTCCTTGCATCGCGAGCTATTGTTTGTCGCGTATGCCAAACGATGCGTCACAATTGCCAGGAATGTTACCAAGCGTCAGCTTTCGAGATAAGTATATACAATTCGCGCTTCGGTGTGTTCCCCATCGAACCAGCCGCACGGTTAAACCCACGTTAACCCTATCGCGACCCGACTTTTTCCTGTTTGTGTTTCACACGTTTCTCTTTTAGAAATGAATCGTATCAACACTAAGCATCCTGACGTTTATTCGGTACCTACTTCTTAAGGACGCCTTTTTCAATCGAATACGACTCGTTGCATTGCTCGCGACACCCGTGCGTACATTTCGTTCGTTTCACTTTCGAAAAATCGACGAGAAGCATTTAGCGAACGTCGTTCCGCCGAGACTCGGTAAACGAGTCCGACGGGAACTTAATATTAATTGAACTTTCTCTTTAGAATCAATTCGACAGCGTCTGGAATAGAACGCGAGAGGGCACCTTGAACGTCCCGAAGTTTCGGCATTCCGCTCGATATCACGATGTAATCCTCTGTAACCGAAATTACGTATACCTGACTTCTGAACAAAATTGTACGATGGGGTCACCGACAATCACTAACAGCGGAATATTAATCGACATTTAACCATAATGGATACACAGCGATGATAGAATTTAGACTTAACAAATTCAGACAACGGGTATACGAGTTTATAGTCACTGGGGGTGATAGAGGGTTAATTTTCCCTCTGAAATTAATTTCGCGCGCACACGGTACACGCAACGGAACGTGAAAGGGTCTCTTTCGTAGTCGCGTTTCTGCGTCAAAGACGCCAAATAAATTGAGACAATTCGTGCAGCTTTCTCGTTTGCATCGTTGTTCTTGCCGCTTTTCGAGATCAAACCGCAGATATGTAAATTCATGGCGGTGACACATCACATGTCGCATGCGAAACATTTTATTACGCTATGCCTCTGCTTTTTGAGAATATTTCAAAAAATGGAAAGCACGCTCTCTCTCTCTCTCTCTCTCTCTCTCTCTCATACTCTTTCGGGCAAAAGGATTCGCGACCGATCTTTCATTAGAAACATTTGGGAAACCGAGTACGAAGACGAAAACAATTTCCAAACGTTGATTATTCCTATTTCTTGTAGAAAAGAAAAATTGTAAACGTTCAAAACCGAATTCCCTGGGCGAAAGTAAAACGCAAATAAAACGGGCATCCGCAGTGACAATGCGTGACTAATAAAATACACGCGCCTTTCTCGTATGCTGTATTAGAGCTCCGAATCGAAGGCGTGAAATCGCTAGAGCGTTTGCCGAGTACCCAGTGCGCGATACACCACTCTGACTGGTGCAACTGTTACATCAAATCTAGGACAGGCCACGCGTTCCGCAATAGCTTCCACTGTCGATTATTTACTTACTTTCAACCAGCAGGTTGTTACCGAGTTAGAGCTCATATAGTTCGCCACGTAAATTACATTCAGCGTGTTTGTTCAGCGATTGATGCCGATTTCTCTCGAGCTTTTAGACGATCTTTCTCGCCGAGCTGCGCAAGTTTCCAGCTTCCATTTTACTGTATAACTAGCATTTGGGAGTTCTCTCTTCTCTTGAGTCCATTTGCGACCGTTAAAGTTTCAAGTCTAAAAGAAAATAAGATGGCGTTAGATTAGATTCTATATTCCACTAGTATCGATGTATACGTAATCTATTTTTGAAATAACGATTACTACGAGGCGGATAGAGGATGGAGAATTTAGAAAGCTTGACTATCTAGTTACAATTGACAATGACTAGTATTTAAGAGTTAACTCTTCTCTTGACGTCAGTTTGAATTGATGTAACCTTTGCGTGAACGAAGTCTGTTCAATTGTGTTGGATTGGGTCATGCAGTGGCGACCTTTTTTGCAAAGGAGTTGTAAAACCGAATAGTAAAATCCTGCCCCATCCTGAGTGTCTATAAACCTCGATTACTCCAGAAACCTGAGAGCATTGTCTCCGAAATGTCCAAATTCTGACAGTCTCCATGTGTCTGGAGACCCGAATTTTGCTGCAGATGGTCGGTATTATTCAGTCCTAGGGTGCAGCAATCGGTCTGACTTTTCTGTCTGATTCTCCTGTGACGCAAAATATTTCGGTACACAGAGACGGTCTCCGTTTCCCGTCGCAAATATCTAGAGACTTCTCGTGAACAAGAAGAAGACGAGGATATCCTCTGTATACGAGGATATCAGAGGTAGCACGTGGTAGTTATTTTAAGCTCCGACGTCTAGAGCGTCGCCCTCGGCAAGATTCCTCTTTATCCTGCCGCTTCCTCGTAAATATCTACCCTTTCATTTCAGATACTGCCTTTAGTCAGCCTACTCCGTGAAAGAAACCGTCCCTTTAACTACTAAGACCTCGTACTCTTCCCAATTCTGTCGCGAGATGAAAAGATTCTCAGCTGTGTGATTCGTGGACCTAATGCTTTGCAAATGCATCGCGCGAGAGGATTACTTGTCCTTTCCTTGCTCGTGCGTTGAACGTAACTCGATCATAGACTCGCGCAAGGAACGCAAACTCTCCGCATTGTTATCGCGGATATAATATAATATAAGCTTCTAACGCAACCGTCGTTTTCGTTTCGCAGTTCCATCAAACCTTGTTGACCTACACGCGGGACAAAGTATGGGACTTCCATTTCTACGTGGCGAACGACTGGCCGGAAGCTGCGATTTGTTTACATTTTCCAGGCATGACGTTATCCGTGAGTATAAAAGAAGTCTCCATTCGAAATAGATTACGACCGAACCGCGATCGATAACGGCTCGCATTCGGGACACTTGCTACATCCAGGTTCCAAACCCGTCTCTCTCGAGTGCTTTAAAAAGAAGGAAACATCCGACGCAATTTTTCGTTCTCGGGAAAATGTTACTGCGGTTCTGTAAAGCGACTTCATCGAGTTTCATGTCGGAAAGAAACGAGGAATGCCAACGTCGCGTTCCTGAATGGTTCGACGAGAGTTTCAAATTCGTGAATAGAGATTGTAAAGTGGAAGAGAATACGTACGCTCGCGTGCGTTCCGCAAATTCATCTTGCTTCGAATCGTATCGGCAAGGGGCGCGGAAAAGTTGGCCCACATCCTCGGTTGGCTCATTGCCAATCTTTTGTTTCACAGCCTTGCCAGTCCATTTCCTGACTTCGCTGGTGACTCCTCTAATCTGCACCTCCTCCTCCTCCCCCCCCCGCCCCTCACCGCCGACCCCTCAGATGATCGCATGCTCTTTAGTTAATTACCGCGCCAGCAATTTGTTGATTCGACGGGTTTTCGTGTCCTTTCAGGAATTTGCTGTTTCGTAAATTAGACGACGCGAACCTTGATATTTCTCAGCGAATTTACCGTCCGAGGTATTGGAATTATGACACGTAGTATTTTGGCACATGAAACTAGTTCGCGACCACTTTGTTTCCAGTCGCTGTATGCATTTACGATACGGCACACAATTAATTTCTACACCTAATGACAGAAGATCAAAGATTGAAATCCTCGAAAATTCATAGACCGTGTGTTGTCGTAAGTCGACACGGTAAGCCGAAGACGTTAACAGACAAAGTCTCTCGATAAATAATTCATACGCCACGGGTTGCGAGCCTTTCACAACTTGCCTCGCCCCTAGCAACATTGGGAAGACCAATCTTTGCTCTAACTTGGTTGCTCGACTGTCTTTCAGCCCCACGGTTTGCTGTACGAGAGCGTGGGCGTCTTTTGTCCCAACGACCGGCTAGAGCTGCTCAAGTTGCTGAGGGAGGAGGACATTCTCATCGACTGGTCCAAGCCTCTGTACATTAATTTCGTTCACTACGACATCGCCGAGGAGCTGACGCGTTTGTACGAGGACACGGGAACCATCGAGAGGGTGGTAGGTGACGTTTTCGTCTGCGAGGATCCGGAGAACGCGGACTGCATCGAGGAACAGGACGAGAACGCCGATCCTGACGTTCAGGTCCTGTCGCTGAAGGCCGAACACGCCGAAGGGATACACGAACTGTACCCCGCGAACGATATGGAGTGCCACGAGCTCTTCCTACGGTTGATCAGGCTACTGCCAGCGGCGGGGGTCTTCTACAAGGGCAAGTTGGCGGCCTGGATGGTGCAGTCTTACTACGGAGCGATGTTTTCCATGCAGACCAAGCCGGAGTATCGGAGGAAGGGCTACGGAACGAAACTAGCAAGGTAGAAACGCGTTTCCTTATCTCTTAAAAGTAGAATAAGCAATCGAAATCGGACAATGCTGACGATAGCGTAATCGTAGGTACCTGACGAAACGTGTGGCCGAAAGGGGCTACCAGCCTTTCGTTGTGATACGTCCAGAGAACGACGCCAGCCAGAGTCTGTACAAGAAATTGGGCTTCAGGAACCTCTACCAAACAGTTCGGATGTCGTTCGTGCCGCTGGCGTGGCAGGACGCGGACACTGACGCGGACAACGCGAGGGATAGTTTGGAGAACGTTGTCAGGCACCTGACGATTGGACAGAAGGTGGTGGACGCTTTTAGAAACGAGGAAATCGTTATCGACGAAGAGGCCGCGGAGAACGAAGAAGAAACGCAGGATTGTTCGAGCGAGAAGGAGCAGCTCGAAATGGTGGTCCAGGAGCCTGATGACGAAACCGTCGAGATCGACAGAGAGGAATCGGAGGAGAGAATAGAAGTTACCGAGTTACCTGCCGAAGAAGACGCGGATGAAACAAACGGCGACGTGAAACCCTCGGGAGACGCCGAAGAAACACCGGACGACGGTGGTGGCGACCAAGACGACGGAGGAACGGACGCGGAATAATTAACTATACATTCGATTATTCGATAGAAGGTCCACGATTTACGTCACGTTGCTCGCTCGAGGGTGCGCTCGTCTTTCCACAGCTGGACGGATCATTCCCGACGACGATGGCTCGAATGACTCGTACCTCGCGAAGAAATTCATCGATCGAACTGGTAGGAGCTGTACCAGCGATTCCGATGATCGAATCGCAAACCAATGTGTCGAGTATCATTTTATATCCGCGAACAAAAATTGATTCAAAGTCCTCGTTTTAGAATTAATACTGGTAGCTTTTTATAAGCGAATCGAATTGAACGTAACAACCGAGAGCAATCGGTCGCGATTGGCGTAATTTTTCGCGTTTGATCGATGACATGTCCTACGGAGGCGTCGTTTCGTCAGGGCGCGACCTCGAGCGACACCCGCGACGGAAGAAAAGAGAAAAGAAATTATTTTAAGAAACTTAACGACATTACGGCACCGCGTTCGTGCGAGGCTTCGATTCGCGTACGAAGATGGCACGATTCTGCGTACGGTTCCTCATATCAGACTGTTTGGAGAATGTTGCGAAGGTCTCAGGAATCAATTAGACGTATCCTTTTGGGTTGCCAAGGTTAGATGGTTTCAAAGTCTATCCATACCGTGTCAGGTATCTTCCTGTTGTATTCGGTGGGTTCATCGTTTCAAATGTTTAGCGTTTTACGGTAACCCCCGCTTCTAAGTACATGTTTATTCCGACGAAAGCGAGTGGCCAGTGAACGTAGACTATTAACCATTTGCACTCATTGTCAGTCTTAGATTTCTCAGTTATGGAATGGCCACGAAAAACTCTTTGCAGTTTGTTAAACTATCCGATCTTCTTCCTAGAATTTTACATTTTTATTAACCAAACATAATCATACACAAACACAAGGCGTAGTACAAAAATCTTAAACGATTTTGTGTTGGTTAGAGACTGTTTCACATTTAACAAACCTTATGCGATTCACGTCACAGAGAAAGTTTATCTTTGATAAACCCAGAGAGTTGGAGTATTTATGGACTGACTGTATGAAGTTGTCTGTATCGAAGTTGTAGAACGCCTTAAAGTGCCTGGGCAGTAAGGTGGCCTTAGGAGTGTAAAGGGTTAATAGCGAATGAACTACAATGTTATCTCTTCGCTAGTGAAAGTGTACTTTCACTGGTCATCGTTAAAAAAATGTCTACATTTTACTAAAGACTTTAGTGAAAACTATCCCAGACCTACTCACTAATGAATGTAGTCGCTTCCAAACGGGTAAACATTGACGACGTATAAGCGGGGGTTACTATATTTATCACGATCGTATATCTTTGTTGCATAGTTGAAGAGTTAACCCGGAATCGATCAATTGTTCAGAGACCGTGCGTCGCGTGATAACGTAAAAATGAAAGCAGAGATGAGCAAAATTTTATTCGAATAACAATGGAACCTATATTATTCGATCGAATAGTTATATTCTATAATTGAAATTCTAAAGTCTCGTTCGACCACTAACAAAAGACGAGTTCCAGATAGAAATTTTGCTCATCTTTTCAACAAAACGCTCGCTTTCGGGTTAACCGTTGTGATCGATACTATACACTTGTATCCTCGACGAATGGTACGCGTTTTTACTAAATTATAAACGCGAGTCAGCGAGTACCGTTGTTTATTAAATTGAACGTAATTAACGAGTCAAAGTTCCGACGTATTCCGTTTCTTGTTGCACAAAGAATGTTGTATTTGAAAGATACGAGCACGTCATCGGTTGCTCGACATTAGCTTCTCAGCGACCAAAAATCCAATATAAGATAGACTTTGAACTACGAATCGTTCGTATACGAACGACGAATCCTATTCACGAAACAAAGAGCGAACACCGTGATCGATAGTCGCGAGATCGCTCAGAAGCTTGGCTCGGTGAATCGATCTGTGATTGTAATTTTCCCTGTATAAAGTAGCGTTTCGAACAAAAATTCCGAAGCCTCGTGCGACCTCGACACGCTTTCCTTAATATAAGTAGAAGTAAAATTGCTGTGCCCGTGCGCTCGACCGTAATTAAATATTTCAAGCATATTGAATTACGGGAAACATAGCTACGACGCTCGAAAATTTCAAACACGAACGGTATTTTCGATTACGCTGACCGTTGACGAAAGGTGCGACGCACGTCCGAAGATTTGCCCGCGATTTTTCTCAACGCACTAAAAAAAAAATAAAAAAAAATTCAAATAGAAAAAAAATACATTAGAGCGACGAACGTAGAAAATTTCGGACTCCAGCTTTTCTTAATCGGAGTCGAACAATTCCTTATCGGTACAAACAAACCTGCGTTCCCATGGATAGAATTCGCCAAACGACGCTAGGGATGTTCGATTAAATAATAAATGATAATTTTTCAGAAATGCTCGAAAACGGAAATGTATACGTAGTCAGTGTAATAAGTATTCGTACAGGAACCAATTCAAAATAAAACTTCGTATATTTATTTTGTTAATAAATTCTAGAATTGCGTAGAATTTGCGTAAATTACAGTTTATTATTTTTAATGTTAACCACTTATTTCGTTTCTTATTAATTTTATTTTCAATTGGTTGCTGTACGAATACTTCTTACACTGACTGTGGGCTTTAAGTACTTGCTTTCATCGTCAAAAAGAAAATAAAGTCTACATGAATCCAATGAGCATAGATCGGTTGAAAATGAAAGAAGATGGTATAAGCAGAGGAAAAAAGGCTTGATGACACGCGTAAAATTTTTAAAAAATCGAACATTCCTACCGAAAGCACAGTGTTGTCGCGAAACGAAATTCACGAAGGTGGCAACGAAAAATTTGTTTTTACTCGCGAAACTAGACGAACCGCCGCAACGATCGGTCCAGCGTGCGAGCCAATGATAATAATATTAATAGAGACGATCATACGATTAATATTATTATTAGTTACAGAATACATGTGTACGATATGAATATACCGCGCGCAAAACAAGGAAACCCGATCGACCCAACTCGATGACCGAGAGAACCGTTTCTAGGAACTATAGACGTAGATATTATTTGTAGCGTTTTTTCTACGTTTCGTAGATGCGAAGAGAAAAAAAGAAAACCAGGTTTGAAAGGTCGTAGCCGGGTCGACCGGTAAAGTTTCCTCGAAGGCCCTCGACGCCCCTTCTTTATTTTGGATTTTCAACATTTCCGGGGGCCAGCTGTGATATTTTCCCCACTCCATGTACGTTCTGATCGTAAATACGAAACATGCAAGGGGTAGGCCTGGACGAGCGTTTCTTGGCCAGAACCGAGCTGAAAACGCTTTGTTTTATAAAAATGGACGGCAAAGAAATTTGTAATATTCTGGAAATTTTAACGCGTCGAGTGTCGACATAGTTTTTCATGCTTTTCCGTTCGTGCTGAACGCGGTAGAGGTCTCGACATTTCATTACATTCAAAGTCACCCCATAGTGTGGGCAGATACAAAGCTTTCCCTAAATCCTTTGTGTACGTTTCAAACCTCGCGTTCGGATCCTCTTTGGTAAACGGTTGTTTGATACGTAACGTTGGTCCACAAAAATTAAAACTAAGTAAAAATTGAGTAAAAATGTTACCTGAAAAATGAATAACAAAATATTACAACAAAGAAATACAAGTTGGAAAACGTGTGAAAAGTTTTCTTTCTTATTGGAATTGTATATCTTATTATCTATCTTTCGATAGAGACTTTATAAAACGAATATATATCACCTGAAGCATGAACGGCTAAATTAAAAGTCCAGATTAGTTTAGGTATAGCGTCGGGCACCGGTGTCCGTCACGACACTCGACGCGTGAAATCCGATCCCGTTCGAGAAATGCTCGTCCAGATCGTGATCCAATCCTGTTAGGTCTAGGCGAAAATCGGTTGTCGTTAATGGGACACACCCGAAACTCCCCGAAACTCCCCGAATTCCATTGATGTTTTGCCACTAACGCGTTACAGGAGCGAATAAATCTGCTTCAAACTGTTCAATTTCGATTGCAGGCATAGTGGCAAGAATAACCGCGTAATAGCACCGTCAATTGTTTCTCACGGAAAATCTTCGAGGGACAAATTTTACTAACGTTAGTACGTTACAGTCTATTCATTTGAAACGTTCTAATCGAGATCCTTCCGGTTTTCAGCACAAAGTTTTCGATCGACGTAAATAAGTCGTCAATTAATTATGTCAATTTTAATTTTACAAATCTCGACAGATTTTACATCCGTTTATTAACCGTTTTCGGAAACGATCATTTTCTTTTATTAGCAACATTCTTGTCAACGTGCACCGCGAACATTAACGTACATCAACTTTCAATTAGTTCGTACAAACTAACCTCGAAATTCACTTATTTGCTCGTGATTCCAAAATATTCGAGAAAAGAGGAACGTCGAATCCAAACTGTCCGAAAATCAGAGATGAGCAAGATTGCGTTTAAATAGTAAATTAAAATTATTTACATTATTTATTTATCTAACGTCTTCATCGCACTGCAAATTTAGGTTAGTTTTTATTCGTTCAATGTGAAATATAAGTTCGTACTATGATTCAAATTGTATTTCCTTTTAAAACATATAACCAATTGAAAGTTGGTTACATTTCATTCAATATTCCAAACTTTTTAGAAAAGAATTTTACTCATCTCTGCATAAAGTAACGTACGACAAATTACTGTCCCCTGAATGTGAAGCATCGTGCCTTGTAAAACACAAAACGTCGAGTAGGGTTACCTTGACCGTCTCATGGTACAAAACGGCACGGTGCAATGAATTTTATTACATAATTCGTACTTTTAAATCCATTGTACATCGTTAACCTGCGACAAGTCCGACCAAAGAAAACAATCGATAGTTTAAACGTGCACGCAAATTGCGTCACGTATCGCGTACCAATAGAACGAAAAGTGAATTTAATTTTCATAAATCGCTCGAACCTGTCAAATTATGTTCCGCCATCTATAGTCGTAACGATAATTGTAAACTTACCCGAGCCAGGTTCCGTCGTTATTTCGTACACTTTCTTACGCCGTGTACAAGCTCGAATGGAATTCGCGAGTACAATCCAAGGAGAAGTGGCTGTTACGAGAGACACAAATTTCTTGATCAAACGCATAGATATATTATCGATGAAATAGGGGAGTCAGAAGCTAAAACGTACCACAGCTGAAAAGAGAAAGAAAGCTATACCTTATCTGT
>NC_071981.1:4070621-4094215 GCF_026283585.1 Hylaeus volcanicus | reverse complement strand
TCTGTCTTTCTCTAAAATGCATGCCTTGCCAACTTAACCCTTTATTCAATTCAATCCTCTCAGCTTTCAATCATTATTTCCTTGTAACATTTTATCGTTACTAGTTTTATATATTTAAATTGCATAAATGCGTGATATAACCGCGATATTATGATATAAAATATAATTTTATAAATACGTAATATTTAATTTATAATAGCCAATGATAGTTTGACTTACAGAGTATGCTCTAGTAGACAAAGATAGATAAATCAACGAGATTTCTCTTCTCTTTCTAACAGTGGCACATCTCCACTTCCGGCCTATGACTTTCCTATAACGATATATCTATGATCAAACGATTCGAAACAAAATCAGCATCGAATTCCACAAAACAAAATACATATGTTACCTTCTATGCCCTATGACACATATTTAAAGCTCGAGACAGTGGAAATCTTTCGAGAAAAATTCGTCGTAGTTCCCGCGTTCGAAACTATATAGCGGAAGTGGTTTAGTGGCGCTGCAAAGTTCGGAACGTTTCCCTCCAATTTTACAGTTTGACCAGCGGTGCACTTGTCGCTTCTTCTCGATCGCGTCGCGTAGCGTCAGTTATAATTCTCGTCGCAATAAAACTGTTACTTGTCGTGTTGAGTCGTTAATAGTGCTAGAAGATCGGTAACATTCTGTCTATTCGATTGTCAAGTGTTGAAAAGTGCAAAACTAATGTAATCAGATTTACAAAGTTCGAAGATCCCATAGCAGGACGCCGTGTCAATCGTTTTCATTTTTCCAAAGAATTCCATGACTATTCACGTATTTCATCGTTTGCTGATCAAAGGTTGCAGAGAAATTAGGGTGACATTGATATAATTTGTTTGATCCTCGGTTAATATAGTTTCATCGACAGATACCGATCGTTCTAGCATCGAGATATATCTAATTGATCGTGATATGTGCATAATTCGCACAATGGGCCTCTCGTAACGGCCATGACACATCTATCTCCGTTGCACAGGTTTAAGTAGATCGATTTGGAATTATACGAGCTTTGCTTTGCTCTCGATTTCTAGTCTTTGACACTCTTTCAAGTTAATTCGATGCAGAAATAATAAAAAGCGACGATAGAACACGGAAATTGATATACTTTGAAAGGGAAACATGGTTAATTGAATATTTCCTTACCGAACTACCCATAAAAATAATAAAATATGTATCGACAATTTTTCTATTTGTCTCTCGTTTCGTCAACTTCTTTTTTTTGTTACTTTTGCATCGATCCTACGAATCCAGTTTCTTCGCACAACGCGCCGCAAATGAGTTCTCTATTTTCAACGCCCTAAAGCACTTTATTTCTTGTGCGTAAGCATCTGCCTCGATTCGAATATAAAAACGTTCATTGACGGCCATTGGCGTCTTTCAATCGGGTACGCTTCCTTCAACATTTTCTCCTTCTTATTAAACTACTGTAATGGAAAGTCAGGAAAAGTGTCTGAACGAAAAAAAAAAACGTAATGAAAAGAAAAACCAACAACGAAACAATTACTACAATTAAATTTATACCAGTCTGCATCTAGTTTGCTAAACCCTAGCGCTGTGCGAATCAGTGTCTCGCGAAATAGGCCTAAAATCCGTCTGTCAACACCTAAAACAACACACTTCTTTTAACGCTTATTGTAAATATATATGATATACATGTATAAATATATCCTTCCTATTTCCTCGTGCACGTTGCCTTTCGCTGCAACACAATCTTTGTCTGGAACAACACGTAAACCTCAGTCCTATGACGTATGAAAGTTATAAAAGACAAAAAAAAGAAAAAAGAAATGGTTAATAAATGAAAGAGGGGAATTATGTCGCGAATGCGGAAGCATGGTAAGTCTGTTAAAATTGTACGAAACGATAAGAAAGAATGTTATCATGCGAAGCATTGTGTCTGGGAATATGTAATTTGTCTACTCTGTCGGTAGACGTCGATTTGTGTAATTTATACGTTCGCAAAAAAAGTGAATAGACATTGGGTAATGTTAGTTTTATGAAAACTGGAAACTGGAAATGAGCTTTGGGTAATAAATGGAACAAACAAATACGATTTTTCAACGATGGTGTCATTTATTGTACACTCTCTCTTATCGACGTAGTTCACTGCACGCGAGATAAATGATTTCTTTAATTGATTTCTTTAATTGAAACGAAACAACTGGATAAATCGTTTAGATAAATAGTTAGCTTTTCAATTGGAAGCCTAGTCGTTCGTTACGTAAATTCTATCACCCGGCATTTTTTGTTATCTTGTTATAGAAAAGACTAATTATTTATATTCTTTACTTTTTCTTTACTTTATTTTTAAATTAACAAACGTAAACGTACCGGCCATCGATCGCGAAGATTAAAATAACTCGTGAAACAGTTTTGCAAACTTTGTAGACGCGTGACGTATAGTAAGCACGATAAAGTAACCACAAAATATATTGTATTCTTGGAACGATAGCCTTTTATACTTGGCAACACGTCATTCCGAATAGTCTGCACTCACAAACGGGCTGTTTTATCGCGAATTTGCATCCTACGAACGTCAAACGTTTACCGTTCGTATCGAGTCAATTTACAATCCTGAGATCGGATAAATATCGAATGTTATTCCCCGATGCAGGTGGACGATCACTTTCAATCTTACTACTTTCGATCTTACAGTCCTGGAAACGCGACGATTGACAAACCACAAGTAGCACAAATGTTAAGGTTATACCACAATAATCGGTCGTACGGTCGATGGCAACGGGCTTCGTCGCTGTACGAATCCAATGGAGTCCGAGTCGTTGCGGAGGGTGTTTATCGCGATCGTTTGAGAGTTTGTACGCGATCGCGAGTACTAAAGATCGGTAAAATATCCACACAAGGATGAAAATCACAAGCTCGTCACGATGTTACTGCACCGAGCGTTCTACGTGGTTCTACGAGAACGAGGAGAGACGACAGGTGACTGGGTAGTCGCGCCATGCGCGTTGCTCGCTCCGGCTCGGCGCCGCTCGGTCGCGCTCGCGAGCGGTCGGGTACCTCCGGCGGCTAGTGGTGGGGAGAGCAGTGTATCCGTGACGTCACATAATTAGAGTAAATACAAAGTAGTCTTGATGGGACAGCGGCGTGCGCCGCACCGTGAGTCGCTGGTCCGCGCGCGTCAAACCTATATCGTTTCGATACACGCACACCGCGCTCGTGTGTAGCTCGTGTCATATCCGCGCTATGTGCCGTCAGTGTGTGTGTGCCAAAGGATCCTAGATGACTGTGGGAATAGTGAGTGTCAGCCGTGCAGCAAAGAAATGGATAAGATAGAGGTGAGTGATATTTGTTAAGTTATCGTTAAAATAATAAAATGACAAAGTTGTCCGGAGTGCCGGTGAACAGGCGCGTCTTTTTCATTCTCTCGTCGGTTTATCCTCGAATTTACTCGTGTTCTCCTCGCTGCTCGTCCGTAATGCAGAAGTGACAGCGTGGTGACGAGTGGGGGAAGGGGTACTCGTTGGGTAGAAGAGGGGGGAGGGCGATCGTGTAGTTAGACATCTGGCAACGAATGCAATTGTGTGTATCTTCGATGTGCCCGCACTATTAGTCGGACTGATTACTATTGCCATCCCAATCCTCCCCTCAACCGTTATCATCGCGTCGTCTTTCTCTGTTTCATTTTCATTTTCTCTGTCAACTTTGCGACTCTGCTTTTATCCGTCTTTCTCTCGCACGTTTCTTGTCTCTCCCCTCCACTGTGGGTTCTGTATCTCTCTCCGACTTGTTCGTGTGTTCGCTTACTCTCTCTCAGTTTACATATCTCGCTCCCTCCCTCCCGTTCCCACTTCGTCTTCGCGTATTTGTCCTTTCTCTCCTTCTCGTGCTTTTGCTAGCACACTTTGTGCCTCTCTCTCTCTCTCTCTCTCTCTCCCTCCCTTTCGTATTCTCTCATTCTCAGTTAGTGAGGTATTTATAGATGTGCCTTAACCCGATTTAACACAGCCACCTCGACTCGCATTGTCCTAACGACGATTTAATGATAAATTATATCCCCCCCCCCCCCTCCAGAAATTTGTTCGCCACTCGTAACTTTCCTATTTCGTCGAAATTTAATCCACGGGCCGTACAAAAGCGTTACCATCATATTCCAAATAGAATCACGAAAGGAAGGAAGATCGAAGGGAATAACACAACAGCACTGTTCCGTGCACGCGTCCGCAAGACGAATCGATAAGTGCTTCCCGTTATTATTAGGATGAAATATTATGGTACACCGGTGAATAAATAGACCGTCGTCCGTTTAAAGGAAAATTTTAAAAGCGTGCGCGTCGATTCGTCGCCGTGGGAAAAATATATTTCGTAACGTTCCGTGGAATTGGACGATTGGGTCGAGGTGCTACGGACAGCTTTTATTATTGTCGGTTTGTGCTCTCTTCTTTTTTTTTTTGTTTTTTTTTTGTTTTTTTATATACCCACTTTGACTTCGGTTTGCTTACGTTGCACGCCGACGATTAAACTCGCGTTATGTATTCGCCACTCGTACGATTCGGTTCACCGATTCGTTGGCGAAACCGTTTTTTATTTTTTTTGCAATTCCTCCCTCTTTCCGCTTTCTCTGTGTTTCCGTGGACGAATTGAAAATGTACATTTGAGAATCAAATCGATAACGCGGGGTCGCGAGTCACGGCTGGTAATTATTGTATCAGAACCGTCTCGGTGAGCGTCATTTTTGTTATCTTAACTCGACAGAGTACATAATACACGAGCGATGCGCTCTCTATTGTCTTTTCCTCGTAACGAGGAAACAACAAACTCGTGCAGCTTTTTCGTCGCGGTTGCCCCCCCCCCCTCCCCAGTCTGTCTCTCCTCCCCCCTCACCCTTGCAAATGGCGACTTGAAATATTCCCTCTGGATTTTTCTCCGAATAAAGTGTGCGTTTCCAACGAGCTGTTTAACGCCCTTTGAAATTTCGTTTTACGTTTTTTCTTCCTCGGTGGATTTTGAGACGGGAAATAGAAACTGTAAAATATGCTTACCGGTGGATGTAATAATAATCAGTACGCCAACGAAAATTCCCATCCCTCTGTGACCTGCACTCCCGAGCGTCTATGACGTAATAAAATTATATATTTATACGAAGCATAGCTATTCGCAGTGTAAGCGAGACACGACGAAAATGATGGTCGTGGAAACATCGAATACTTCTAAACTTTGATCATTTTCGTAACCGTGGAATTCTGCAATTTTCCTCGTCCGATTAAACATTGACTCAACATTAACGATTAACGAGTTCTTTAACGTCGAACGAAGCCAAATTACGTTCGGTTTGCATAATTCACGTTTGATGCAACATCCACGTTTAATAATAATAATTCCGGCGGCCGCATTGTACGTTCAGTAGTTTAATTAAATTTGAATGAACAGCGTATTTGGAATTTAATCGTTCGCCGAACAAAGCCAACCTTCGCACAACAACATCGTATTTGTTTGTTGTATTTGTTTATTCTGCGAATAGGATAAAATAATGCTTGGATCGCGATTAAAATAATGTCCCGTCCCTGCGTACGCATACGTACGCGAGTTCTTGTTTTCACGAGAGTCGTAACAAAAATAACAAAACATTTATTTTATCTTGGCTGTAATTTCCGCGAGTCTGGACGCTTCGTGTCGAACGATTCGTACCGATTCCATGCATCGAATGCACGTACACACGTGTGTAGAAAAATGCCAGTGGCGTAACCATCAACTTTTGGCGGTCCGCATTTTAAACTTCGCGATGGAGGCCTTTCAGAAGGAATCTTTTCCCTCAAATTTCATATAATCACAGAATAAATCAGTGTTCATTTTAATTCAACAAGAAATTTGAAAATCAATAACTAACTTTTGTATATAACGTATGACTCGCGATATAAAATATTTCCCTCTAAATCTTGCATAACGTTGGAACAAAATAACGTGATACTTTTAAAACAGCTAATAAAACTAAACCACACTTTCGTTTCGAATATTTCGGTGAACATAATCGTAGAATTCGTATCGGCTATTTTTAACAAGGACGTAAATATATTTGCTATTATTTTTCCGTTTTGAAAAGGCGACCAACTATTCTCGCACGGTTATATTCGAAATGTATATTTCAATAAAAGATCTATTTTCGAAACGTGAAAATTGCGTCATGCCTGTCCGCGAGCACAACTGGCGTCGCAATATTTACGTTTAAGGATTTCAACGTTATACAAACTCATCGCGTTATACGACACCTCTAAAGAGATTAAACTCGGAATTTAGTTGCTGGAGCCCCGTAATTCACGTTGTCGATAATTCGCGCAGACTTCGGGTGCGCTGTGCACGTACGACAAAAACAAAAACGCTTCTCACGGCAATCATTTTCTCCCCGGAGATTTATGTAATATGATATGTCGATTAAAGGGTGATAATTTCGCTGTTTGGAACGAGCTAATATTTATTTCACGTTGTTCGCGTTGTCTTTTCAAATCGGTAAATGTTACGATGCTAATTTAATATTTAACAAGCATTTACTAAAATTTGTTTAGTAAATTGAACGGTAGAAACGTAAAATATATAGTAACATCATCAAGACTGCAAAATTACGATCCTTTAACTTGTATGCGAGGAAGCTTGTCACAAAATAAAGGTGATAAATGCTCGTACGATAATTACCTCGAGATTCTCGTTAGAAATGTATAATCAATTCTGTAGTTAGTCATGGAAGTGTTTTCCTCGTCGTATTTAGCATTTAGAGTTTAAATGAAAAATTTCATAGTCATTGGAAACTTAAACATTTTAATTCGCGGTACAGTCAAAATTCGTTACTGTCAGGATTTGTCGATTAATTGGATGTACCCTTTTGTTTCGAAACCTCTTACCGTTAGAAACAATTCTGGCCACTTTAGGTATTTACTTTTATAGGGGAGGCTATCAGTTCCGTTGACCTGATTATCGTAAATAAATGTATCATGAGAACCTGAATTTTATGACCTTATGTTCATAAATACGGAACGGACAAAACCAGCAGTTCATATTGGCATCTGCTTAGTCGCAACTCGGTTAGGTGCACGTGTACATAGGACTGTATTATCCATCAGGCCAGTGCTTCTCAAACCGGGGTAGCAAGTTATCAGAACCGAATCGAATAATAATTCTACTTATTTTTCTCCTCAAATCCGGCGCGGTAACTTAAAACCAGAAACAGTTTTAACATTGCAGAAACGTGTGCTAAACACAATAAACTACCTCGGAGATGCTAATCACCGCAATAGTATATACTTCCGCTAGCTAGCCATTAAAAAAAATAAATTTAGAAGAAAAATGCAAAAATAATTATTTCCTCCATGGAGTATCGCGCGCGTGTTTCATGAATCTTTGAAAACGATAACCGGGAGAATAAATTTTCTCTCTCATTCTCGACTTACCGAGAAATCGCCGCTTACACGATTGTACCGTGAATTATAGGACGCGCACTGCATTTGTTTGTTCCCTCGTTAATTCACTCGGTAATCGGCCGTGCATAGGATATTTCGTTACATGTGGTCGCATACTCGCCGTGTTTGCATGCCTTTTCTCTCTCTTTTTCTCTCGAGCTCGACGTGTGTGTATCTTCGCGACTAGAACCCGCTGGTAAGCGTGCGCGCGCGCGCGCGCGTGTTACATACACGCGTACATCGTCGAGTCAAATTCAACGAACCGAGAGGGACAGGTGCTTCCTCGACAATAGGTGGTGTGGTGATGCGTGCGCGCGCGCGCGCGGGCCCTCTCGCCCCTTTGTAAATGTACTTGAATTCGAATAATGATCGCGACGTTAAGCACACTTTTGGTTACAGCGTAAAAGCAACCTCCTGGGTGGTACAAAAACCGGATAAATTTCACGTTCTTTCAACGTCAAAGGGAATTAGTCGATAATTTATCTGTGATATTCGATCCGCAATTAAAATTTATTCGAGTCCGGGGATTTCTGTTTGAATAATCGCTCGAGTAATCGCTTAATTGTTATTATTTGTAATTATAGATCAAAGAGGGAATAATTTGTATCTTAAACGCGTGAGTAAATTATTTAAAATGCTACAGTCATTTGTGATTCAAATGTGTTTTTTGTTCTTTATTACTAAATAAAAGAGGAAAGAATTTTTATCCTAAACATACGAGCAAATTATTTAAAATGCTACAGTCATTTGTGATTCAAATGTGTTTTTTTTTCTTTATTACTAAATAAAAGAGGAAAGAATTTTTATCCTAAACATACGAGCAAATTATTTAAAGTGCTACTGATATTTGTGATTCGCATCTGTTTTTTTATTATTCGATAAAAGAGGAAATAATTTTTATTCTCAATACACGAATAAATTATTTAAAACACCAGAGTCGTTCGTGACTTCAAATCTGTTTTCTTATTACCGAATAAAATGCTCGATTCGCGAAGGATGAAAGTAGGTTACTCTAAGGAGAAGCTAATCGGTGAACCATCGAAAGGCAGCTTTTCTTTTTTTATCTATCAAAAGTTTCCCCGTGCAATTCAACTTTTTCTCCCCGCACTATTGTTCGTGTCTTCGTTTAGAAAAGAGCTACAGCTTGGCCCAGTTTCTAGAATCACCCTGTATATTTGTGGGAAATAGGTTTCTAGGTTAGAGCGTAATCAGGGTTGAAATATAACCGAAATGTCGTTAATACTTACCACCGTTCAGTTGGGATAGCCGTTCGCCGCAGACCGCGCCACATTTCCAGTAATTTTATATAATGCATTCTATGCTTTCTACTATGCGCAAATAAACACGTACGTGCATTAAATAGGCTAACCGAATGTTCACGATAACGTGCTACGGGCAGTGGTGTCGCAAGTCTCTGGTTCGTACTTGATTTGTTTATACGGACATAAAATGGAAAATCATCGCTGTCACGCATATACGCGATGGCCTGGTCTCTCAAGAGAATTGGCGCATCACGCTTATTATATGACGCATCGTAGCGAACGCGTTAGACGAGTTTAATTTTTCACGGACACATAACAAAATTAATTATTCGAAAGGAATGTGAATCAACTGCTGGCGGTTTATCGATTTCTAACCATAAAATCGGTTTAGATTGAGTTAATCTGACGCGATGAAGACGTTATTGGATTTTTGGATTAGTAATCTTTATTTTATCTGTGACATTGTTTCACATAGTATACCGATAATCGAATATTTTATGAGTTTTGGAGTACTAGGGTAAATTTGAAAGAAGGTTCGCGGACTTTTAAGTATTTAATTTAATCGTACCAAGATACGAATAACCTTATTCGAATATTACTATTAGAATGTAGATTATTATCTGAACATTAACGTTCCATTCTGATAGGTAGAAGAATACAGAAAAATTGACCAAGTAGTCCCAACCTCGGTTGATTCGGCGTGGTTCGTACCTTAGAGATCTCCCTTCCCCTCGGCTGCTCGTTCCCGCTCTTTCCTGCTAACGACATTAAAGGAAAGTACCCCGTTACTGCCTTAATGGAATTTACTTTTGTAGCTTCGCAGAGCTCACCATACTTTACGGAGTAAATTGCACCGCGGAGGGCGGACTTCGAGAAACAAGTGTCTCGATTTGATGCGAACAATGGAACGCTTCTTGCGATATTATTTCGCGAACGGTGAATCAAAGGGTCCATCCAACCTCGGGGGACTGGATGCTCGACGAAAGAAATTTTTTAATGGAACACGATACGCCAGATCCTCGATACTGGAAAGAAAAGTTACAAGTATCGAGATTCGCGCTATTATCGGGCTAGCCAATATGGAGCCCCCATCCGGTGCGATACTTACGATGGGGCAAAATTTGATTCGTTTCTATTTACACATTCGAAAGGAAAGTTGCAAGTATCGAGATTCGTGCAAATATCGAGGTAGCTAGCGAGACCCACTGACGCAATATTTGATTCTTTATTCGAAATTTGTTAAGAAAGATTTGACTCGTTTGCGGCCCGATATTCGTGCTCACTCTGGTTCCTAAGCAGTCATCCCTTTCACTTGTCAACGCAACGATGTTCGCGTGCAAGTATCGAGGTTGCATCTATCGTTGTTCCATCGTGTCGCCTTTCTCCTCTCCGTAAACTATTACGCCGACTGATGCGTTCGGATTTGTTTGATCGCGTGCGGTCGTTACTCATCACAATAAAGAGCCGATAAGAGGCTTTCGTTCGATCAAGATAACGAGCCGAACGAGGAAGAAAAACGATCGTCGAACCCAATTATATATGTACACGACTCGGCGGTACGTCGTTTTGAAAGAAACTCGAATGTTAATGGGAGAGAGTTGCCACGATTGTTTCTAACTTATTTAACTCTGGATAAATTGTAGATTGATCTTTCTAACTTCCATCGTCTCGATCTTCCATCGTTTTCGATCCATCTTCAATAATTATACAAAATAAATAATAATCAGCGGTAAACACTTGTAGTAAAATGTAAACATGCACAAGAAAATTAGATTATTTCATTTTTCTAAGGCACACGAACGTCGTTCCTGCACTTGTATTTAGCGGGAACAAAGAAATAGACGATGCAGGATTTAGGTGACCCGCGTGCGCGTTAGGCAACTCTCCCCCGGTTAATGATAGTAACTCGTGCTGGAGAGTCGCATCGAAATAAATTCGTCGTTGTTTACGCGTCGGGTTTACGATAGCTCCGTGGAAACTTCACGTGTACCAGGAGAGAGAGAAAGTCGTTTTCGACCCGCGGATTTGCATGTCTCAGCCGGGTGGCTTGAACTTGGTCGTAATAATTACAAAATAAAAGTGCAACGGTGCGCGTGCCGCGTGGCCGATTGTCCGCCGGTAGTGAAAAGCGGTTTTCGTCGCGGACTGTACGACATGCTAAAATTCTAATCGGCAAAATTAGTCGGGGAGGGGGTACAGTCGCGCCAGAAAGTCTAGCTGACCGCGTTTTCAAGTATGAAAGTTATGAAATCAATTCAACGTGGAATCGGGCTCTCTGCGGCGCGAGCGTGTTGTGCGTTGGCACTGTTATTTCTTTTCCTAGGCGCAAGACCACTGTTCGCCAGTCGTTACATGCGAGCGAACGTCTTTCAATGAGACGTACAGGTTTCTCTCTTCCCCTTCCGACCATTATGGGGGTTACGTGCACTCAAGTTTTCGTTGAATGGTTACTAGCAATATTCTAAATAAGGCTTTGATTTTGAAAGGGAAAACACAACTCGTATTTTCCACAAAATAGACTTGGCCCACTTTCAAAGTCAACACCTCAAACATAAATACGCAACAGAAATAGAAGTAGAATTAGAATAGAAATACTCGAAACAAAATTTAGAAACGACAAATTCTCTAGTAATTATTTATGCGTTCATCGACGCATATATTTATAGACGGTGTACATTTTTCATTTTCCTAATTTTCGATCGATCGAATCGGTTTATCGAAGGTCGACGACCGCGTATAATGAAAATAAGCAAATAATCTGGAAACGCGCTGGGTCAGTCGAGACCCAAGAAGTCGTCCCGGGTTTAAAGCAGTTTCCTTATTAAATTCTGTAGATTAATTGCCAAGCATTTGGCGAGGTGGGGATTGAGCGCGGGTGGGAGGGGATCGATAATTAATATCGCGTGGAAGTTTGAAGCTAATATCCTAAATAAAGGGAATCGAATTAAATCAAATGACCTCCGTCTTGACTTCGTTGTTAATCGGCACAATGCGAACGCGTAATTACGTTTACGTAATTAATAATGGTAATCGACGTGGAACGGAATATTAAAAGAGGAGAAACTATATCGAGACGCGCATCAGCGGGAGCACGAAATATATCGTCGCTCGCGAATGTTAGAATAATTGTACGTACTCTGATAACGGCGAGCAAAGCCCGTTATCAATTCAACACTAATGGACTGTTATCTCGCATAAATAATGGAAGAAATATTTTCCGCGAAGTATCATGTACAAAAAAAAAAATGCAAAATGTTCTTCGAGCTAAATTTACGACGAACATTTTATCCGACTTGATCACGGTCGTATTAAATTGATAATAAAATTAGAGTATAGTATTGTTGTTCTATTGCGCGTACGAATAGTTCAGATGTAAACGTGTAATCGTTGCAATTATTTCTAATTGTAAAATCGTGCAATATTTTTCATTAAAAATATCTGTGTAGAAGAATGATTACGGGAAAATAATTAATGTTTAATGTCGAGTTATCGTAATCGAAAATATTCAAGAGGCTTCGAACGTCGAAGTTGCTCGCCTAAGTTGACGAGTTATCGTTAAATATAAATTAATTTGCGCGTTTAATATGGAAAATGTATTCCATCCAATCGAGGAGGAATTCTTAATGGTTCGTTCGAATAATCGTTGGAAAGAAATCATTGAAGCAATTGACCTCGTTTAAAGTATTATAAAGCCGGCTTCCGTAGGAGCAAAACTGCCGTTCGATCGCGTAGCCGTTATTGATTTCGAAGGATACGTAAAAGTAAATAGAAGAGCAACATAGCGATACAGAGTATTGTAATGTCCCACGCTTTTGGAATGCAAAGCGCGATGCTTAACATACATTTATTCAACGCATTTCGCGCTTCTTTTTTTTTTTCACGCTAATGAATACCGAACGAGGAGTCACGCTCGAGGCGAAAAATACGATCGAAAATAAGAAACGTCTCCGTTACGGACTAACTATATTGCGATTTTTCTCAAGAATGACCACGGTGGGAAATGTTTCTGGAAATTACTTTTCGTTTGAGCAAATATATATGGGTAGTCTATAAGATTATAGATATGATCTAAATAAAATAGATTAGATTATAGGTACAATATAATTCAGATAGAACAGAGTAAGGTAGAGTAGAATAAATTATAGATATAAAATAATAGACTAGAGTGGAATACTTCTCTTTTATTCTTATTTTCAAAGCTTCCAATCTCAATAGCCTCGCAACTCTTAGACGGTACTCGCCGTATAAATTGGGAATAAGAACAGCAATGATTATTTCCAACGAACGAGCATTGAAATTTCGAAATATTACTTTCACGTCAGTTTCAATTTCTAATGCGTTTTTTTCCACGTCGACGGAGCTTTATATATCCCCCCCGTGAGTTTTAATGGCCTTTCGGGGCGCGCATTTAGCATCGAGGATGTAGTGCGTAACGGCAACATTTGCTGGCGCAGTTATCACGATTATGGTCAAGAGCATAACAGCCGAGAGCTACTGAATTTCGCTGTAATAGTGTTACAACGTCGAAAGCGAAGGACAACGACGAGCGGAGTACCTTGCCTCGCTAATAGATAACTCGGTGGTTCGTGCCTCTGAAACGTTTCGCCGGTAGAATTTTCTTTTCGCTTACGTCGACATTCCCAGAGATGAATCGCATTCTTATCGATCGCATTCTTAAGTCATCGTCGCAATCAGCGTCATTCTGACGCGGAGAAAATGGTATTCCCGCCCGTTATAGGAAAAAAATTTTTCTTCTCGCGTCAGAGATGCCACCCATCGCTGACGTCCGAAGAAAATTGGAATTTTATTCTTAGGAAAAAGAAGTTCTTCTTTCGGAGAGCAGAGCAATCGAAAAAGTGTGGTTGCATTACAATTCAAAGACTCCCGTTTTAATCCTTGAATGGATCATTTCTCCTGGGTTAGAAAATAGGTTCTTTGTTTCGTTCTTGTTACTTGACAAGTCTTTAAAATATTTCTATCCAACTATATCGTACGTAACCTGTAAATAAATTCAGGAGGATGGTTGAAAATTTTAAAGAGTTTTGTATAAGTATGTATAAATAATCCTAGGAAATTTCAAAAGTTTATGTCGAGTACTTTGGCCGTAAAAAAATCGTGAAGATTCCAATTAGAAAGACTTCATTAGAGGGAATCAATTTAGAAAGAAAATAGGGATTCCTTTCTCGAAAGAAAAATTTCTCCACGTTTAAAGGGTAGATGGGACTATAACCTATTTTAATCACAATCGATCTCGCTGCGATCGATCTATCCGCGATGATCGTAAAATCGTGCTTTCTCAGCGTTCAATGGGAAGATTTTCTACGGCGCTCTTTGCTCGAAGCTTTCTCGTTAAATCCCTTTGCGTTACACTTTTTATTACTTAACGTGTTTCGAGTTCTTCCTCTTGCTCGATCTGTTTGCCACGTACTTTCATTAACGCGCGCACTCGTTAATTTCGTTGCAACGTGGTGAGCTCCCGACCGTCCACGCCTCGAATAAATAATTTATTCGCGTGCATAAAATCGGCATTAATATTAATTCGAACGTAAATACGCCGTCGGAGGCGAATAATAGACGAATAACCAAGGCTCGACGACAATAGACTGGAATACGGCGAGTACTTAACAACTTTATGATTCTTAATGTAAATATTGGCGAGATCGGCGACTGGGTAGGCGTGGAATCGAGCGAAACGATTCACAAGAGAAAGTACGCTAATTCGTGCACGGATAAAGCCTTGAAAATTATTTTCTGCTGTGCAATAGTGGAAGGGGGCAATTAAATCGTGTTACGTATGATTGTGGAAAAATAGGAAAATGTGAGATGCTAAGTGGGAGGAAGTACTGAATCGATTCACGAATTGTATGTAATAGTTAATTTGGAAATAAATCGTGAGCTCAGAACTGAATTAGGAATTTAATTAAAACGAGAAATAAGATGGCGAAATATTGGTATAGGTTGTATATGTATAAATTTTAATATATTATTAATATGGTGTAGCGGCTAGCACCGAAAGTAACGCAGAATATGTGTGTTCAAATTGGAAATAACCAAACCCATTTCTATATCTATCCTTTATTTTTGTTTCTTATTTAAAAATTAATTTCGCCTGTTTTTCCGCGAGTTCGCAGTAAATTGTTTTCATCTTGTGACTTTTGTCATTTAATCGACTCGTCGCTATACGTCTCGCGTCGGTCGCGACGAATGCTTATTAAATCAATTCCAACTTAATTGAATTCCTCCGATAACTCGGTGTGTGTAATTTGAATGCAAGACGCGCCACAGCTACGCTTGCTCGCTTTTCAAACGGACTGTACTTGGACGAGTACATAGACGCATTCGTGCGATTACGTACTTACACATTGCTTCTTCGTCTGATTGAAAATGAAAAAGTTAGAAAACGAAAGCTGGGATAGACTCTGTATGTTTGAGTACGCGAACATTATTTTAACAGTATTGCAATATTACTCTGGTGCTATTATAATATTATTATTGTAATTTTATTTCAATTCTATTATTTCGATATTACTATTCCAATTTTATTCGAATATTAAAGGAAATTGAAGATTAAAAAATAATGAACTTAATCAAATCTGATTAGAGTCATTTTTTACTTCAATATTATTATTGCAATATTCGTATTCCAATAATGTTATTCCAATTTTATTCGAATATTAAATGAAATTGAAGATTAAAAAATAATTCGACTATTTCTCAAGCCTCCTACGCGCGTAGAAAAAAAAAGAGCGCAGAACAGTCAGCTTATTTCGAGTTTATCTATGTGAGTTACAGCCGAGCGTCGCTTATCAGCGATCGTTCTTAAATGCATTATCGAGTAAACAGCGAATAATGTTACAAAATCTGACGAGGCTGCCCCAGTATCGTTAGACGTGATTGCGTTTCAGTGCCAGGAGAGAGACCGAACGAGTTTTTTCTACGATTTATATTATTATTATCAGAGAAACGAAACGAAACTTTTCCACGTTATCGAATCGAGTATCTAAATATTTGTAAAGCTCGACGTTTGCACATGGCAAACAACTCCAGAAGTTGTACAAACGAAACATCAGGATTTCGCGTAGTTTTATGGAACTTTATTAACATGAACCGATAACTGTGATTGTTAACATTCGTCAATCTTCGTAACTTTATTTTTATTAACAGATGTAAACAGTACATAATGCCGAATTAAACATAGAAAATTCAAAAATTATGTCTAATGTTAAATTAGTGAATTTTGCTTCATTACTGTTACGACGTTAACATCTATGAAATTAGGTTGTCTGTTTATAGAAACACTCCCATACGAAATAACTGTGTGGAAGTCACGGAAGAAACTTTTGGGACAACCTAACATAATAACATTTGTTCGTTAAGAGTGTAATGCGTTTTAATGACGATAAATTAATAATAACAGTCGCAGCGCTATCGTATTAATCACTCGCTAAAAACAACACGCGAGCTCTCTCTCTCTCTCTCTCTCTCTCTCTCTCTCTCTCTCTCTCTCTGTCTCTCTGTCTGTCTGTCTGTCTGTCTCGTCCATAAATTTACATCGCGCATAATCGTGCAAGTTTAAACAACTTCGTTGGCAACTTATCAGGGCGTGCGAAACACACCATTCGAACCTTCAAAGTCACGGATTTCAGAAACACAGGTTGCCTTGTGTTTTCGCGTAGAGGTTTACAAACTCGAATACACAACCCCACGTCGAAGCCATTCGAATCGAGTTTGCTTCGGTAATTGCCAAGTAACGTGCTCGAAACGCGAAAATAAAAAATAGAAAGCGGTGAATCGTGGACGAAATATTTTTCTTGCATTCATTTTAATTAATGGGTTATTTTAAAGAAATAGCAGATTTTAAAGAATAACCGATAACGAATAAAATTAACGCATTTGATCGTTACGTTCTTTCGAAATATACCGAAAATAATCCAACTACCTCCGAAGCAAAAGAATGTTTAATATTCCAAAGGCGGGATTAATTTTTATCTAACCAGTAACGAGCAGACAGTTCCTTATCTGTTATCCGTTATTCGAAACCTTTCGCCCACATAGAATTTTCGCCCATCTCTGGTTATTACGTAATAGCCAGAGATCTAATGCTCCAACATTCATAGACGTCCACGTATCTGTATCGTGGATCTTGACACGAAGATAAATCCATCAGGGCCGATTACGATTCGTCGATATAACGCGGTATGTTAATACACGGTGATTCTGCGTTTCCCATTGGTAATGTGCCAATATACCGAACGCGCGTTCCCCAACGTCTCGAATACGCAGCGTGGATCTCGAGCGTTCAAATGTTTTTGCAATTAAGATCACAGAATCGCTCCTTCATTCATCTGGCAAGGGAAGGTGGCGACCCGGACCTGGCTCAAATCCCAGGGGCTGATGAATGCAAATAACTCGTATCGGAGCACAATTTGACTAATCGTTTAGAAAAGAATTATTACACTAACCAGAACACGCGTTAGAACATTCAAATCGTAGTCGGGATTATTCAAATGGATTCTAATTAAAATCGAGTTTATTCGTACGATTGAGCTTTGCAACCAGGAAAGTCCGATAATTACGTACCTAAACAATTTATCGTGATATAATGATATTTCTAGAGTCCTGAATAATCATCGATTAAAGGGTTATACTTTCTACGTGAGAGTAGGTCGCGTACAAGAAAAAGTTCCGAACGACGTGTTGCAGATAATAAAATGACCCGTAAGAAAAAGTGTTATTACATCTAATCATCTACGATCTGGCTGATAAGCATGAGTCACTCTAGGATAATGAGTAACAAGTGATACGAAGGCCACGCGATTCAAAGATTGTTATGTTGCAATTAACCGAGTCAAAGGCCTTCTTAAACTCTACGCGAATTACGTCAACTAGGTTTCAATATTTGAGAGAATACAGATGTAGGATATACATAATTTACATGTAGCGTTAGTAAATAAGGCCAGTTTGGTCATGGTTGGTTGGACAGCAAAACCAGATTGCTCGTCGGTATTCGAATCCGATAGTAAGTCGTTACGTAGACAAGTAAAAAGTAAATATAACAGTGCAAAAGGTTACAAATTGTTTTTTTTTTCTAATATAACAAACAATAGAGTTCTACGGTACTTTCTCGATTCTTCGGGCCTCATTATCGACGAACACAATTGCATAGCCCTTCGGATCAAACGGTCGGATTTATCAGTGTTTACATCTAATATTCCAGACAATAGTTTACGTCGTTAACTCTAAACGCATTTTTCTAGTCGTACGGCACTCGCGATAAAATTATCGTGAATAAGATACGCCTTATCAGATCTTTTACGAAGCCTTGCCTGCGCGATCTTGGTACCGACGATATTTTTTTCAATAACTCTGACATACATATTCCACTTGTTAATCATCGTAATCGCGAGCGTCATCCATTGTTGGATGCACGCCATCTCTCTTCCTATCGTTGTCTCTCGCGTAAGAAAAATGTTGACCATTGTTTCGCGTTGTTACACGTCCCTCGACCTGCATTTACGTATTTATTTTTATTTGCTCGAACCTGTCCTCGGAAGACGCTGGAATTATTTTCCTATTTCTATTTCGTTCTCATTCAGGCCAATGAAAATCCAATTTCGGATTCCGAGGGTTCGACAATTCGACATTGCAAATTAAAAATAAAAATTGATATATTTAAGGGTTAAGGTACGGGGTAAGTTTGTATCGACGACCGTCGATCGTCGGGCGATCGATCAAGAACGATCCACCTGCCCGTGACCCGGCGCAATCGCGATCCTGCATCGGCGAAGAGTATTATTTAAAGAGCCCTGGTGGTATCTGGATAGAGCGTGTGTTTCGACCTCTAGCATAATCGCGACACACCTGGGGATCGTCGGCGTGTACGTGGTGGCGGCTGCTGGGAGAAACCGGTTTCCGGCGAGCCGCGACCATCGAAAAGAAAATTTCAATGATGGTTATTACGGTGTCTATTTCGACGTTTTCTAGGGAGGTGATATTTGTTCGATTAATTAGAAATTTCTACGGGCCTTTTCGAGATAAACGAATCGCTTCGACCACCGATAACGCCGCGCCTTTTCGTTTGCGAATGCAATTTCCGAAAAGCAAATATATTTAATAACACCAGAACTATATTTAACACATTCGCGACTGCTGAGATGAATTCGCATCGCTTCGAATTTTATTGTACTCGCAATGAGAAATATCGATTGAAACATCTGAGTTACGGAAAACAAGAGACAGTCACTTACTGATTCACGAAGGAACACGCGGTTGAACAGTCACAGCTAGTTGTATAATAAACGAACTTCTCTTGAGCACCATTTCTGATGATATTCTAAAAAAAGTAGTGTATAAATGGAAAAAGTTTGTGAACATAGAATACAATTTATCCTTCTCGTTTGTTCAAGACAAACCTCTATTTATAAATACCCCGTTTCGAGTAATTGGAAGCTCTTCCTTGAATTGGATATCGTCGCCAGCATCGATTAGCTTTGAAACGCGTGTTCAATTAATTAAACATACCTCGAAACGTCGAGTTGATATAACATTAAATCATTTCCGGGCATTCAATCTAGCCTGGCACACATATATTTCTGTTTCGATCATCGCCCGACGAAATCGGAATATCACTCGAATCGTATGGAAATAGACGTCCAATTTATCCCGATAAGTAGTTTCTAGATTAGAAACTTAATTAGAGGGGGTTCGCTATCGCTGCCAATCGATATTTCGTTAAAATTTCCGCGTCGTCCAAACCGAATTTCCACTCGAACATTTTAGAAAGAAAATCGAGCGCAGGGAAAGGACCCTGGAGTCGAGCGGGCAACAATGATCATTAACGACTCATTAATATTAATTCCGCGCGCGGCTTTTCGCGGATTGCGACGAACGAGGACGTTCGTTCAATTTACTAATGATTCACCCTATGAATCCCGGGAACGAGCGGCCTCCGATCGACTTTCATCGAACTTTTAACGAAACGTCCTTCCTAAAGACGCGAAACACGCTTTTACTCTCGCGTTACTCTCTCCGTTTCTTTTTTTTTTTTTTATTTCTTCCAACTACGAGGAAGGAAAGCGCTGTAACGACGAAAAGTTTCGCGAAAATTTCCTTTAAATTTTGATCTATTATGCATTTAGTTTTCACTTTGCCAATTTTCTTGTGTTAAAGAAGTTAACTTTTTAAAATTAAGTATTTCATTTGATAAATACACGACTGTCGATATTTCACATGAATTTAATAAGTCGTTTAGATACAGTCCCCTGTTTGATACTTTCTTTTTATTATTTCCAAACATCTGTCCCTCGTATTTATACTTTTTATCGTATTTTATTTTACAGATATACGACCACCGGTATTTTACCTGAATTTATTTTATTGTTTAATAAAAATCCCCTTTTATTTCTATTCGATATTTTTCATCGTGAAAATAAAATTTTGCTCGTAGTATTATTGCAACGTTCCTTTCAACCCACAACTATTTTATTGCACTATAGCACTGAATCACGTTTCGCCGAGTAGCTTGTATAAACTGCAACGATTTATGAATTATAATAAAATCTATCTTTCCGTCGATGCAGGCTCGTTGTTCTATCTTGAAAATTAATAAAAATCGGGTAAATACATTAAAGCTTAATGAATTCGTCTTGAAAAGTACTATCGCGTGGTACGAACAAAAATATATAGTTCCATTTGAAAAACGAAACTTGACCATCGTATCTCGTTAAATAACAAAGTTAACAAAAATTCCTTCCAGCTAAAACATGAGCCTCGTTTTACCATGCAATTTCCGTCTTTGAAATTTTGCATTCGGCCGATAGTTTTGGAGTTAGAGCTCTGTATAACTTAGACTGGGACACCTTGTATGTTTCTCAGATACCCACCCCACCGCTGCCAGCCCATTCAGATTTCTTTTGCCCGTAGTTTCGTCCGAGTAGCCCCGATCACAGGTGTAATATGATCTGAACCGATTGATACGCATCACTCGAGTATTTTTTTTTTCTCGGACCTCTTTCTCCTTTCACTATCTGTCCTTTTCTACGTTCGACGCTCGCCTCGAGTCAAGTGTAAACATATAAAAACCTCAAGTGCAATGTTTTGGGTCTCCGATTTTGCATATCTACTTCAGTCGATACTGTATCTTCTAATGTTTTGCCAACAAACTTCGAGTGTAGAGAAGGACAGCGAATGAAGAAGAGGACGGAGCGACATGCGAAAATGGCGACCAACACCGGGATTACAGTGAGTCAAAAAAGTATCGGCACATCCGGTTTTCTTTGAATATCAGTAAACTATCAAGTAATCTATTAATATCAACTACGTTTATTAGTGTCTTTTGACACACATAAATACATATGTTTACTGACAATTCTCAGTTATTTGTTATAAGGAAGTAAAGTAAAAAAAACGAAAAATCCATAGTCAAAAAAGTATCGGCACACGTACAGTGTTATTAAGGATAGTACAATAATAAACAATATGAACAATATTGATCTTACTTAATATTTGGTGTGCATGCCTTTGGTCGTAATTACGGCCTGTAATCGATTAGGTAGGTATCGATTCGACAAGTTTTTGTGTAAGTTCCAATGGAATGTTGACCACTCTTCTAAAAGCGTCGCTTTTAAGCCATTTTTATTTTTAATTTTCGTTTTGCGAATTTTTAAATCTAAAATATGCCAAAGATTTTCTATCGGGTTAATATCCGGCGATCGAGGTGGTGTAGGGAGTTGTTTCGGTACATTATGTAATAACTATTCCCTTGTTTTTCTTGCCGTGTGCTTCGGGACATTGTCTTGTTGGAAACGAAACGTTCCGTTTATGCCTATTTTTATTGCACTTGTTAACAACTTATTTCGCAACACGTCAATATAGACGCCTGCATCCATCGTACCCTCGATAAAAACCAAATTTCCAACTCCATGGTACGACATGCAACCCCATACCATGACATGACCACCACCGTGTTTCACTGTAGGTATAATATTCTTTTGATTTAATTCGGTGTTCGGTTTCCTCCATACAAATCTTTTTCTATCAGAGCCGAAAAGATTAAACTTGCTTTCATCTGAGAAAATAACCGTCTTCCAAAATTCCATTGTTTTATTTATATATATTTTTGCAAACCCGAGTCGTTTCTCCCGATTCTTCTCATTAATGAACAGGTTTTTTTTCTCGCTGCTCCACCATAAATTTTCGCAGAATGTAAAACATTTCGGACTGTTTTGGCACTCACTTCTTTTCCCGAATATGTTGTGATGTCAACAGCTAAACTTTTGGCACTTACAAAAGGAGTTTTTATTGCTTCTTTAACGATATCTCTTCGTTCTCTAGTTGTAAGTACTTTCGGGCGACCTGATCGCGATTTGTTCTCGACGCTACCAGTTTCCTTAAATTTTGTTACTACACTTCTTACTGCTGAGAAACTTAAATTTAACGAATCGCCGATTTTTCGGTAACTTTCACCGCTTTTGTGTAATACAATAATTTTATTTCGCACGGACAATGATAACTCGCTCTTCTTCGTAGTCACGATTGTTGTTCAAAGTGTAAACACAGACTGATAGTGTTAACTGGCAATGAGAAAGAGATTCATAACAACAGGTTCCGTTTATCGTTATGTTCCTAGAACCGAATTTGTCACGTACCAAAGCGAGTACACGTGTCCTTATAGCAAAACCATACGTGTGCCAATACTTTTTTTACTATAGATTTTTCGTTTTTTTTACTTTACTTCCTTATAACAAATAACTTAGAACTCTCAATAAACATACTATTTATGTGTGTCAAAAGATACGTATAAACATAGTTAATATTAATAGATTACTTTAAATTATAAAGATATTCAATAAAACTGGGTGTGCCAATACTTTTTTGACCCACTGTATTTCGGTGAGACATGTAGTAAATATGATGCGAATTACGTCGTGTTTGGTCTCGTTTTAATCAGAGAATTGTCAGGAATACGATGGTAACAGTTTTACAACAAAAACAGGAGTAATAAAAAATAGTTTGATCGTTGCATTGGCATTGTCTCATCGAGATATCCGATCCCGAATTATGTTACTGTCCATTTATCGTACAGAAACTTGTGCATTTAAGCAAAAATGAATCTACCGTTGAGAGGCGCTGCCCTTTCTGTCTGTTAAAGTATCGGACCGGCACCACCAGGTCTGAGGACCCTTGACTGTTTGTCGTCGAAGGCCAGGGCAATAAACAGAGCGCAGGCAGAATTTTCTATTCTTTAAGTGGACGTTAGAATTTCTGTTTCGCGTAGGCCTGAGCTTTTAGTTAGTTCCCGTTCGTTCTCTAAACGGTCAACACGTCCTTCCAAGCTGTATACAAAAATTATGTACCAACACGCGCACGTGCTCGAGCATGTGCATACCGGGCAACTGTTCCCCTTTTACAGGAGTTGCCACAATAATAGAATGCATTTTCCATTTGTCCAATTCCCAGCAGTAATTACGTGTGGACCTCTCCATCGAGTTTCGCCCCCCTACCCAAGTTCAGCTCCACCCAGCTCGCGGGATGCGAGCCGAACATCAACATCCAGACAAAAATAGCTTCAGCACTTGTTTTCATCGAATTTACCCACTTTGTCCACGACTGGACACCTCAAATTTTCAATTTTTCGTTTGTGAGATCGAATTACGCGCCAGTCGGAAAGATGGTGCGCGTAATCAGGTGTGCATGAGAGTGTATTTGAAGAGCGCGAATCGGGAAGCGTGATAGATCGAATGTTTGTAAACGAGTGTATGATTGGCAAGGATGGAGACAGTGAGTGAGTGAGTGAGTGAGGTGAGTGAGTGAGTGAGTGAGTGAGGTGAGTGAGTGAGTGAGTGAGGTGAGTGAGGTGAGTGACTGAGGTGAGTGAGTGAGGTGAGTGAGTGAGTGAGTGAGTCAG
>NC_071981.1:4070236-4070521 GCF_026283585.1 Hylaeus volcanicus | reverse complement strand
GAGGTGAGTGAGTGAGTGAGTGAGTGAGTGAGTGAGGTGAGTGACTGAGTGAGTGAGTGAGTGAGGTGAGGTGAGTGAGTGAGTGATTGAGGTGAGTGAGTGAGTGAGGTGAGGTGAGTGAGGTGAGTGAGGTGAGTGAGTGAGTGAGTGAGTGAGTGAGGTGAGTGTGTGAGTGAGTGATTGAGGTGAGTGAGTGAGTGAGGTGAGTGACTGAGTGAGTGAGTGAGTGAGTGAGTCAGGTGAGTGAGGTGAGTGAGTGAGTGAGTGAGTGAGTGATTGAGGTGA
>NC_071981.1:4058285-4070136 GCF_026283585.1 Hylaeus volcanicus | reverse complement strand
GTGAGTGAGTGAGGTGAGTGAGTGAGTGAGGTGAGTGACTGAGTGAGTGAGTGAGTGAGTGAGGTGAGGTGAGTGAGTAAGTGAGGTGGGGTGAGTGATTGAGGTGAGTGAGTGAGTGAGTGAGGACGAATGGAAGAATGTAAGGAGAGGCGAACAAGGCAAGTGCGAGATAAAGAAAAGTAATACAGTCGCAAAGCAGTTTAAAAAATTAGTACCCGGATATTTCGTACACGTCACTTTTCCTTTCCGTAACTTCCAATCGTACTCAACGAACTGAAACAAAACATCACACGGATAACAAATTGATTCGGATTGTTAAGGGCACGGCGGTCTTGATCCTCCATCGGAGATTGGAGTTGGGAACCGCGATAAAAGAAAAAAGCTGATCCACCGACGCTCATAGTTGTAAACCCTTCGTTCGAAGATCGATAATGGGCTCGACGGGGCGATCGCGATGAAACCAAAAAGGGGGGGGGGTGGAAATATTCGATTCACTCGCCAGGGACCGTAATCTTCCGTTCTGCACGACTCACGATCAGTCGCATGGTCGATTGACACTTTGCGTTTCCTTTTTATTCCGGTCAATTGGTTGAACATAAAACTAGAAAAGTATTTCTTTTTGGTGAGATGTCACGCAAAAGTATTGTATGCAGACATATTGATTCATTATGGACTTGTACGATAGTTTCTAATTATATTTTCAAACGCGACGCGATGGAAGGGATCTCTTCCTCGTTAATAAATAAATAATTAGAAGGCCCATTCGTTATTGCAACATCGTCGAAGAAAATTCGAGTCAGGAAGACGAACATGATTCCAAATAGCAACGCCAAGGCAGCCTGGCGTTTTACAATTGGTTTGTCAACTCGCGAGCGTCAGTTTTCGTTTTGTTTTATAATTTTAAACATTTATGATGCTTCAGCTCCGCGCACGGAATTATATTGTTGCTCGGAACGTTATTCGAGCGCGGGAACGCAGCTGTCGCTGCCACGGAATTACAATACAAATTGGTTTCTCAATCGCGATTCAAGTTACGTCCAGATACCCGGTGAGATTATTGTACGCGACGCTACGGGTCAAAGTTATTCCGTTCCTTTTATCGAGGAAATAATAAAAGAAACATCGGGGCACGCATCGCGCACGGCTCGTCTAAATAAAGCGCGGAGAAAACACGCTTTTGTGCGAGCAGCTTATGATTCACGATTGGCTTGAAACGCGATGAAAAAGGAAAAAAAATAAGAGAGGAAAAAAGAGAAGAAAAATCGAGGTCGAATTAACTTTCAGATATCTCGAACACGACAACGCATCGAATTCAAATTGTAAAGCAAATATTTAATCCCCCTACGAGGGATAGTGTGTGTGCTCGACTCGAATTCACCAAATTTCATTTTACTTTCGTTAGCATCTGGATACACGCGTTTGCCTTTAAATTTGTTCAGATATTAACATTGCGGAAGAAGCTCCGTCGTATGATCGATATTTCTTATTTCGAAATTACCTATCAGAGAGTAATCTTTATGTTGGTCGACGACTTCGTTCGATCTATGCACGCCATAATAAAAACACGTTGCTTCTAACGCGTAGCGATTTCAAATATTTATCTTCGTCACAAATGTCGTTCGCAGCTGTTCGAACGAAAAGATTTTCTTTTTAAAGGGGGAAGTAATAGCTTCGACATCGCCACTTCTTCTTTTTTTTTTTTAAATTATATTATTTTGTAATAAATCTTAAAAAAAAAATTGGTACATGGAGTTCGATGCATCTACTGCAAAATTAAATTTTGTTTTGAATTAAAATATGTATTCGAATCTTGGAAAGAAATTCTTGAATTTTGCCCGTGACAACTGCGCGGTACCTCCTCAAGTTTTCCAGAGAAAATCAATTTCACTGGCCGCGATACCACGAGATGACATTAAATTATCTCCGAGCGCTTTACGAGCATCAACATGCGTACATTCTTCGGTTGAATAATAAAATATCGTAATAATAAATTACTCGCAGAGTCGCAGCTCCGCTTCGTATATGTTGTGGGATATTATCGTTTGACCTTGATTCCTCTGGAAAGAAATGAATACAGGGAATCATAATTTCCGCTGATAGCAATCGTTAAAGATGAAATTCCCGTGTGCGGAGTGCTCGTGTACGTGCGCGAAGTGAATCGAATTACCAGCGATAACTTATCTTCCCCGTACACTTGTGACATATGTGATTACCTTCTACGCTGACGCGTATCAAAAGTAATTACCTTTTTCCCGAGCGGTGAACTATCGAAATTTATATTGACCAGCCGGTACGAGCAAAAAGACAACGCGGAAAGGAGAAAAGTAGCTCTGCCCTGCGTTTATACGCCGGCCCATCGATTATGCAACTCGATGCTGCTGCGAGCGATACAGGCTGTCTCTTTGCAAACGGGCCACGTATTCTGTTTTACTCGCGCAATCGTCTAAATAATTTTCGTTGCTCACTTTGTTGGTCGTGCAATAATTTACTCGAATAAATTGCGTCCAACAAAAAGTTTGCATAAATTATATTTGTTGAGAATAAACACTATGTGCCAGTAATTTTGAACGTTTTCTGTAGTTGCGCTCGTCAACGCGGTCCCCTCCTTACCGGGGGTCGGTTTTGCCTGAGAAGGACACAGTTTATTGCACCCCCTGACCGTTTATAGTTTTTCCGACTCTCGGCGTTTAGTTAGCAGAAAACCTCTGAACGAAGAACATCGGTTCTGTTTTGTAAATTATAGTTTATACTTTTAAATATACACTTAGTTTAAAACTCTGTTGTATTTATTTCCTAAATAAATATTCAACAATATTCGTTATATTCAAGTACATAAATACTAATCATATATATTATATATATTTAAATATATAAACATATTAAAATTTGCACAATAGTAGACATGGTAGTAACACAATTATATGAATAAAATTATACAAAATAGATAAAGATATTTTTATCTTATAATCATGTTACCATGATGTATACTATCGTTCAAAAAGATTCCAATTCGATTGCATTCGTCGAACGTACCCGAATGTAAGGAATAATATTGCCGTAAGTTGTCTATCGTTCGACTAAAAATTTGCCCAGCTCTGCAGTTCGATTCGTCGAGCAACGGTCGCGATTAATTTCTTCGGAATCGCGGCGTGTAAAGTTATTACAAAAGCGCCCGGAGGGATTTGTGATTTCGCGCGCAACTCCCTTCGACTGTCAGCCGCCCACTTTTTGAGTGTCAGCTTATTTAACAGGCGGCTCCCCCCAAGTGTGTGCACACGTACGCTCGCGCACACGGCCCCTTTTTGTCTCTGAGCGTCCCTTTTTCCACCCCCTTTTCCGCTCCGCGCGCCCCGGCGCACGTTTTCTCCCTTTTTCATACCACTGTCTTCTCGTTCCCGGGGCAGCTCGCCTCTCGATGCTTTCGAAGCTGCTGGAAAACCTTCAACGGTGACTTCACTACTCCTGTACTCGAACAGGCCCTGTCATTATCCGAATAAATGAATACGTGAATTTTTCTAGAGGCAACCGAACGCCAGGAGTAAATTTCGAATATCGGGGGAATAGGGAAAGAATAAAAATACGTACTCCAGGTTTCTCTTTTTAATTATATTATTTATAGTCGGTGAACTAGAGTAGTAAAGTAAATATAATACACCCGTGTTTAACTTATGGTTTCAGTCATTAATTCTTCGTACATTTGTCGTTCTGTTAAACGTTCACATTCATTTTCGCGATTGCTGCTTATAAAAACCTCAAATTTTATCTGCGACAACCGGTTGTACTCTTTAAATCGTCATCAAATTTTATCTGCGACAACCGGTTGTACTCTTTAAATCGTCAATCTCGATCAAGTCACGTTGTATAAACGTTTCGCAAATAATCCGCGAATAAAAAAGTTCGGGAAACGCTGATTCGGAGGGAACGACGCGTAATAATGGTGTCCACGGTCTGGAAAGAGAATTGAACTGGACAGAGATACACGTGGGTGGCGAAAGGGACGACGGGGAGGGGTCCGTGGATTAATCTCTGCATCGGCGAAAGAGAGACGAACGAAAAATAACGAACGATTATATAAATTAAGCTCGACAACAACGGACGAAGAGACTGAAATGGACGAATGAAATCATCGTCGATTGTGCAATAATAGGCGAGCGCTGCCCGCAGGAAGCTGAATTCATGCGATTCAAACAATCTCGCGGGACAATTCCCTGTGTAATTCGAGCACAAAGTAATGCCGCGCTGCCATGAATAATACGGTGTAATAGGTAAAACCCGCGACACGATCGTTTCGGGATAGTTAACGAAAATTGCCGTGTCACCGAAACAAGTAAATCATTAACAATGCTTTTGGCTTTGAAGTATTCGCCCGAATCGTCAAATTGTGAATAAATAAAAGAATGATGAATAAAATATCGTATTAATGAATGAATAAATGCATATGAATAAATAATATAAAATAATATAAAAGATGAATAAAATGTCGTGTCGATATACCAATACATAAATTATGCACAAACGGTGTACAAATGCAGTGTAATAAAATATGAATAAATGAAATAACGACGAATAAAATGTCATACGTTAAAATAAATATCCCAAAGCCGAAGATAAGTATTATTTACGTCGATCAAAGTATTCCGATTTATACACTTCATGTCGCCAGCTGGAATATTTAAGGGAAAGTATTGAGAATTAAGATCTCAGGTGTAAATATTCCGATCGATACCGCGCTATCGCGAATTTATCGTAAACGTGGAAACAATGTCTAATCGATACCCGGGGTAAGCAAAACAAAAGCAGTTTTCGCGTCGAAAATGGCCGAGAACCGCCCCGCTTCGTAAATTGCGCGACCATTAAATTTCCCAGGGAATTGATTAACGAATAACGCCGTTGCGTAATTCATGAAGCGAACGACAATTATATTATACTATGGATTTCAACATAACGAGCTGCCGCCCGTGTAAAATTCAATCCAACCGATAAACAATCCGACGTTCACTTGCGCACCGACAGTTGTTCCGGTTCTCGGCGCATATTAATAAATAAACGATAAAACGTCTTTATCCTATACAAATCGCAATGAATTGAAATGCCTCGTGAAAGAAGCTTGTTTACACAACGAAACGAAACGAATGAAATAAATTATTCGCTTTTTTTCCTTCTCGCGACTATCGGATCTCGTTTAAATAAAATACGAGAACTCGATCGGCTGACAATTGACAAAATAAACAAAGAAAATATCACAAAGGATTCCCGCAGCAACACCGAAAATGCCTATAAATAAACGGAACGAATGCATTAAAGTTGCGAGTCACAGAATAACCTAGATTCTTTGGAGCGGCTGGTTCGCCCAGCCACGTGTACGCGCGCGTGTGTGTTTCCATTCGTCGGTGATTTAATAACAACTAAATAGTGGGATATAGAAAGAGCAACGACGGAATGGAGGGGACCAGAATTTCAATTTACCGCTTGGAAACTAACCTTACGGAGGCCCCGTTATGAGTTGATAACAATTACGATTGCAATGTTGCAACCGTCGGGGAAAACGCGAGTTACACGCGACGTCACGGAACAACGTTTCTTGCAAAATGTTGATTAGCGTTTTTTCGCGTGTTTGTTTCTTGCCGTTTTCCGCGGCCTCGATCGATTTAACTGTTACCTATTATTGCAGACGTTTTTAAAGCGAACGAACGGAGACAGGAGCGAAGAGTTTCTGCTAATTAAATCTACACGCTCGTAATTAATTCTAACGATCTCGATTCTAAGCACGCGGCTCTCCAGGTTGATCGCAGTATTTGAATTAACTTCGAGTGGCGTCGATAATTGTACCCGATATTGCTACATATTGTTAGCATCGATATTTGTACTATAGATATATTCATATGCATACGTACGTATAGTCTTCGATACTCGACAATTCGATAACTATGGCACTAGAAAAACGTAATTTCGGTTTGTCGTCCTCCTCCCGTCCCAAAAGGATAATCGCCGAGCGATAGGATTAAACGAATGAAACAGGTGCTCCAAACTTCTCGTGGAGTTTCAATTTATTTCTTTAACGGTCGCGGAGGGGAAAAAAAGATAAAGGAGGTCCGTCCCACGAGGCGATTAATAAAAATCTGTAGAAAATGGGATAAAAAGTAATGTTGGTTCTCCTATGGACATTATTTAAGCGAATGGGAGCGGGCTGAGCGGAGGGGAGAAAGAAAGGAAGAATATTGGCGATAAGCAAAATGAATAAATTAAAATGGTACGTTACGAAATAACCTGGATTCTTTCGAGCGTTCAGCAATATATTTCTTGCGCCAGGATTTAATAATAATACGATATCGGTTCTATGAACTCGAGTGCACCGTTTGTAGGTGTGCTGGCGCGCGTGCGCGGTTGTCCCTCCTCCCCGCACACCTGCGACGACCACCGATTGCCCGCGATTGAGAAACAGACGAGCGTTGCGTTATCTATGCGAAAACTTCGCGTACCTGTGGAAACAATTTTCGCCGATCCTCGAATGCCGAACGAAAATCGCTGATATTTTTCTCGTCTCTTCGCGCATCCAAACTATCTCGCCATTTTCGTTTTCATACTCGTCTACCACTCTCATCGAATAATCGTGTCTATTATTACCATCTAAACAATGGTAAAGGCGATGATTGTTTCGCGCGTGTTCACGTTGCGTTACGTTGCAGCATCACTGTTACCATGGCGCGTTATTGCTCATACAATTGCATCATTAAGATACTATTTAACCGTCCTCTCGATCCCCCCCCCCCCCGGTCTTCCACTGCTCGTGCGTCGTTTAAAATTAATTACCTGGAAAGTTTCTTTCAGCGGCAGGAAAAAGTGGAACTCGTTCTCGCATAGTTCTGTATCGACTTCGCGGTTCGACCGTGTCGTGACACGCTCGTCCTCCTGAATAATTCAATTTTCGGCGCCGTGCAATAATAGAGATCGCGATTAATTGCGAAACGGTCTCACAAAACGGTGTTCTAATCGGAACGATACGATCTCGCACCGCTGATAATCGTTTATCAGTCGGAGCCAGCGCGACGTTATCGTCGCTTTCGAAAATAAAACAAATTTCCTTCGTCGAGATAAGCGCGGCAACACATAATGCATCATTGTTTTTCTTTTCGTGAAAACGAGTCTTCGTTATAGAAAATCGATAACAGAAATTCGATGCTTTCCGCTCGCTCTTGCGACTTCTTTTTTAACCGAAGAATTTATTTATCGAAGACCTACGTTTACGCGTGACAGTTGACAGGTGAATTACAGAGGTATAGAACAACAGGAAGAACTGCGATCGATAGGAAAAATTATCTGTTGAATTGTGAATGGTAAACGCTAACAGTAAATATGATCGTAAACGAATATTTTTTAATTAGGTCTGCTATAAGTACACGATATTTGTTTAAAATATAATAAAAAATTTGTTTGCGATATTGCTTGCATTCTTTGAGGTGCACTTCTGATATTTTTAGTTAAGATTAATAAAAGTAAAATAATAGTGGAAGTATATAATAATAATATAGTAATATAATCGTGCAATAATAATAAATAGAATAGTAATATAAATATTTGATAATATTTTAAGTTGTTTTTGAAGAGTAGGTGTATATTGAAATAAATGTCCTGTTTGTTTCGGTCTTAGGTAAAATTCTACTCTGGGTGCATCTTCTTCAGACCTCTGTTAGGTCGAAATCACTCGTCGGGGCACGAAGCCCTTGGCTGGGAAATGTTTTTCCCCCTCGGAGGGATTTCGTTCGCATTTCTTTGCCAATTGTGCTGAAAGGAGGGCTTCTCCGTTTCCTTGGAATGGATTTCGGTCCTTGGATTAGAGAGGAGAGTGATCGATTCGAGTCTCCCGTCGAAACACAGACTTTTCTCTATTAAAAGGGTCCTCCGGAGCGGTTCTTTCGCTTTAAGCGCTGATTTCGTTTAGTATTCCGTACCGGCGACAATTCCGTACATCTCGACGAAACGAGTCGAGAAAGTTTCGGTCCAAAATGTTCGTTATTAACCAAGTTACGAATTTTGGAAGATCAGGTCACGATTTTGGCACGATTTTGGCACACCAAACGCGAATTACAGTAATTGAAATCTTTTCGAATACGTTCTAGAACAAAAGTTGATCAGTAAGAATAATCACATAAAAATAAGAATACCAATTACCTTAAAATCTCATTCAATAGGAGAGTAAATAAAGTACACGATCGATTATTTTTTTAAATCTTCTTAACCACTAATCAAATGTCTCGTTTAATAAGTCGATTGCTATTTATTAGAATGATCGTGGTTCGATAATTGAACAATTTACAATTTAGCCGATTAACATTTATCGGTTAATAACGTATTTGAAGATAAATTGCAAGTTCAGCAACGGAAGTTAATTACGAATTAAGTCAATATAAGACTACATGTGCGATTTTGGGGAATAAACTTCGTGCCCGCGGGTATCCTGGCTGTTCCGATATTTATTTATCGATATCGTTGTATAAAACAGGGACCGCGAGCGCGTGTAACGTGGAAATAAAAATATCCCCTTTACTGGATGTTTGATGGGAACGTTGTATCATCGTAAGAGCTCTCCCTTTGAATAGAGTTTCCTGCGCGTTCGTCGTATATCTTGATTACCATTCATTCCGAGGCTCGTGGAATTTTCTCCGCGATAAAAGAATTCGTTGTACCGAAACCGAGGATTTCAGCCACCCTTATCACGTTCACATTTTCGCATTAAACGCTGAATTACGTTAACGAGCTGGAGTTGCCAAGAATATTTAATCATTTTTTATTTTTGTTCTTATCGCGCGGACGCGTCAAGCTCACGTAAGATGAACATATAATATATAAACATATAAATGAACATATTATTGGTGCTGGAAAATTGTTAAAAATTTCTGCTTTATTGCTTTTATTATTCAAGAGATATTCCTTTCCTTTAGAGAAGCTGAAGTACTTTATTAAAAACTATTTTCGTTGTAACGAGAGTGAAGAAGATTTCGTTGATGAATCTATTCAAGATAACATAACTAAATATTATGATAATACAGGAAAAGTTGCGGAACAAGGAAATGGCTAATATCAAAGTTGGAACAGGATAATTAAAATATTAATGTTTAATTCAAACTTTCTGATAAGAATTATCATATTATGCGCGCAGTCAACGAGTATAGCGATTCTGGTATTAGATTAAACGTTCTGTAACACAACCGCGCGAGAAGAATAACGAGAAAATTTCTTTTACGTTCTCTGCCGCGTTGAAGAATATTTAATCCAACGTTTGGATCGTTCCACTCGTTGATCACGCACATAATTTACTAAGTCGTATCGGTAAGCGTTATTTTAATATTAATAAGTTACTAGCATACGTGTCGTATTTCTTGCCCTTTTTATTTTCGAACTATACGAATATACATAACCGTGGAACTAGTAAACAAATTTTTTTTCTTTATGCTTAATCATGTTTTGATCGTTATATTTCCATTGTCCTAGCAAACAGCCTATTAATAGGCTAACAGTCGGTAAAGTGTTAAGTTAGCATCGAAAGTCTAACAAACATTGAGAGTGTTTTGGTGACCGGAAACGGTTTAGCAATTTTCCCGAACGATCGTTAACGAAATGATGACGAGCGGGCCGTGACACTTGGTTCGGGTTAAACGGCGAAATAAACGTTGATTATTCGGAAAGAGGGCCAGCTCGTCGCTGGACCCAATTATACCCATGCTTGGGAACCGGTTTCATTTTCGGAGTCATCTCCAAGGTGACTTCTGATCCGGTGTTCGGGCCTTATTCACGACTATCGTCGACAGCTCGCGGGAGGATCGCGGGCCCAGTCGCTCCGGAATATCCTTTATTGCCTATAAACTTCCGTTGCCTCGTAACGAAGAGGAGCCTTTAGGGTCGTAATAATGACGACGGTGGATCTAGCCTGGGTAATAATAATTTGGCGCGAGGGGGCGAACGATCAGAATTTTGTTCACGGGAGAAAGAAGAGAAACGTGGTGGAATGCCGAAGATGCGTAACATTTTATTCTAGTAATAGTCAATGAGTGGAAACTGCGTGCGGTTGAATCATTTGGGTTGATTCGTAAATAACTTCCGGTGCAGGTGACAGGAATAATCACGATTTCGGTGAGAGAACGATATTGGAAAATATTTTTTTAACTTCCGGACAACAAAGGTTTCATTTATGTTTTGTTTCATCATTCGGACTTGATGGAAAACAACCACGAACCTTGCATTCGTTGTTCGATATATTTATTTAGATAAGAATTTCGCCCATCTCCGAACGAAACCCGAGTATGCGAGTAAAAAAGGCGGGAGAGGAAGGTGAGGACGTCACTTTTACTTCGGTGTGTGCGGACGAATGATGTCTTTGACCGTGGAGAATGGTACCGCCTCTCTGCGCCACTGCATTTTTCGGTGAAAATGAAATAGAACGCCTTGGTCTCTCGAGGGGGCTTTGAAACTAAAGCTTGGGAGGGGGGGGAGGGGGGACTACCCGTCCAATTTTTCCGATTCGAACAGTCGGACACTTCGATTCTATCAATACTCGACGAAAACAAATTGAATATAAATCGAATACTTGTTTGAATATTCAAATCACTTCGAACATTTTAACCATTGGTGTATTCGAAGAGAGTGAAGAAATTTAGACGCAAGTATTTCTCATCTTCCAAACAGTGGAACATGTATTTTTATACATTTTAGCGCATTCTAGCGCGGTTAATAAATTCCAGAAGGTGTAAACACTGGAATTAAAAAGGCAACGTCAACGTTTGATCGTTCGAATCGACTCAATTAATAGAAACAATTTAATTCGGTTACTCAGCGCAACTTTTTTTTATCTGAAAGTATCGCCTTTGAAAAAATTCGGGAAACAGTGGGTCGATGAGCGCTCGCGAAACGGGATCGCTAATTGCACGCATTATTTGCCGCGCTTTTTCGTCGCACTGGCGTCGGCTGAAATTTCCGCAGGGGTCATTCGTTTCGATTAAAACGAGCGAAACGCGCGCTTTACTGCAATTTGCCGAGACCCGAGCACACGGAAAGTAATTCATACGGACCCAGACGTCGTTTATAATGCGCGGCGAGCATTTCTACTGCGCGGAGAAAGCAATTACGCGTTCGAGACGAGCGCGCGTTAGTTTTAATAACATTTTATCGGGAAGAGCGTCTCGAGCTCGAGATTCGCACGATTGCGAATAGAAAAATGTACCTGGGACCGCAAAGGGTTAAATGCCTGCGCAAGTGTTGCGTGAGGTGATGCGCTGACGAGTCAAGTGTGCCTATTCCGCTGATTCGTATTACAGAGGTTAGGAGGGAGTGTGCGCGCGTAACGTGCCTCTGTCAAATTCACCGTATATCGTGTATCGAGTATGCGTACACGTGTCTCTGTCCCTGTGTGCGCGTTCCCCTGTGTTGATTCACTCGTCAGCACACACACACACACACACACACACACAAAGCGCGCGCGTTACTTCACTGTCGCATGCATGAGACTATAGTAGCGACAGCTTTGAGCGAGAATGGGCAAAATTTTATTCGAATAATTAACGAGGAACAGGGCATGCAACGTAGCTATTCATTCGTATCACAGATAAATTTCTATTCGTTCAACTCGAATTTATTGTTTGGTCCGAGATTAATTCACGAGAAAGAGTCGGTTGAGCGTTATAGAAAATTACAATAGGAATTTTAGTCAACATTTGATAGAATGACGAATAACAAATACGACTAACGCGTAGCAATTTACTTTCAACTCGAATTTATTGTTTGGTCCGAAATTAATTCACGAGAAAGAGTCGGTTGAGCGTTATAGAAAATTGCAATAGGATTTTTAGTCAACATTTGA
>NC_071981.1:4018716-4038285 GCF_026283585.1 Hylaeus volcanicus | reverse complement strand
AATTATATATGACATGTCATAATTATATATATATGACATGTCATAATTATATATGACATGTCATAATTATATATATATATATGACATAAGTGATAAAAATAACGTACGTAAACGCGTATGTTTATATAATGCCATGGTTCCTCTGTGCTCGTCAATTTTGCATGCAATCTCTTCGATAAAAATAAAAGGTATATATATACAGTTATTATTAGATAATGCTATCTAATCTTGTACGACACATTACGGGATACAATTTGACTTTCTTTGAGACTTGTTTCACGGAGATACCGCAGAGGTCAATTTCTTCTGTTCGCGCGTTTCGCCATAACGCGAACCGAGCGCCGAATATTCCGTGTAATTTAATTAAACGATACCTGGCGATCGAAACGTCGCGTTACCCTCCGAGAAAGAAGTACTTAACCAAATGAAAAAGTAAATTTAAAAAAATTGCCGTCTAGACGTTTCGTAGGTAATATATTTTCGATCCCGTGTCTCGTTGATTTCTAAAAATACCATTCCGGTAAAAGCTCTCAATTTTGCGAGCGAAAAGCGAATCAGAGGAGATGGATTAAATTTCTTATCGCCGAGTATCTTTTGCGGGAAACCTTCGGGAGAATTTTTTCGCCAAGAAATTGCTGAAACTCGATATTCGGATAAACGAATATTACGTATAAAAATTTCGTGAGAGAGACGTTCGTGAAAAATTGGTCGAACATGATGAAACTGTATGTACCATGAAACCGTGTTACGAAGACAGTCGTCTTTCAGCTAATGGAACGAAGCTGTTTGTATCGTTGCAGTTACTGGGCGGTGCTTGCTTCAGCCACGGCCCGTACACGTTTTACAAAGCGGTTAGGGTTGGAAACGGTCGTGTACTGCGTCTGGGGAGCTTCTTCCTGACGAAACTCTGGAGCGATGCCGACCTCGTCAGCATCGGGGAGCTACAGCTGCTGTGGATGGACAGCCGCGGACCGAATCAACCTCTGGCATCTTTACGGCTGTACTTCTTGCCGGAGAACACCCCGGACGGTCGAAGGGACATGCACGGAGAGGTGAGTCCTTTTAACTTTTATCTCGCTCATCTGATCCCTCTTTCGACCATGGATCATTAGCTTTTCCGAACGCGTTTCTTTTTCAATCGAGACTCGGAAAGCTCGCAACTTTGTTGCAGCCAGAATTCACGAATTTTTTTTAAGATTTCAATAGAAATTGTAATCCAAACGAAAGGGGAATTTTACAGTACAAGCATCAAGCTTATACATGTAAATCTTAAATGTTACTTGGAACACCCTGTATACATATATTACAAAGAGATTCTATAGAATATTCTATAGAAATTTCATTTCACGTCGAACGAACGAGAGTGTAGTATTCGTGCAAACGTTTGATAGAATAAACGTCGCGAATGATTCGTTATGCATTGGTTTTATTAGTCAGCTGTTGTTGGAATAAAAGCTAGCGTTTATCTCTGGCTCGAAGCTCCGCGGATCCGAATTTTAATTCAGACCGATAATCGCTCGCGAATACGCAAACGCGTCATTTCGCGACAAGGAAACGCTCTTTCGATTGTCGCAACCCGGTTTTACATTCTGTTTTTTCCACTCTCCTCGGGCGTTTCATCGACGAAAATCTCGCGCCGCGACGCGTGTTCTCTTCGCTCGAGTCGAAAGGATTTTCCCCTCGACGCGGATAGGCGAAATTTTTACATGGATAAAGATTTTGAACAAACAACAAAAATATTAGACAAATTAAAACCACAATTTGCCAGAGCGAACGTTGTTATTCCGAATGCTACACGTCTCGACGCTAGATCTTGTAAATAAATTGTACCGTGGTAAACATAGAGGCAAAATTATATATTTAAAAAATGATTAAATATGAAAGTTAGGATTAGACTGCGAATGTAGTTTATGGCAAATGAAAATATGAATATTGATACGAAAATGCTGTAGGAATTACTGGAATTGCTGTCGATCGTGTATCTGTGGATTGGTTTTATTCGTTATCTATCGCTTTCGAATAAAATTCTACCCGTCTCTGTTAGTCGGTCCCAAAATTACGAGACGGCTCACAGGGTCACTCGTCCTCCAATCGGATAAGATTCGAAACGTGACGTGCATTCGACTTTCATTAGCGTCCATTCCCCTCTTTTGTCCGCGGTTTGCAGCGCTCGACTATTCGTGTTCGCACAGCAAGATTTTTATTTTCGACGAACAACTCTCGAGAACTTTGACCTTTCTGGCTTAAAATTGTTACGGCCAAGACTTATCGTGTCAATCCAAAGTAGTTGGCTATTTTTAAATAAGAAGAATAAATATAGGCAAATGGTCTAGGAGTGGAATAGTATAGGAGAATGAAAGTTAAAAAATATCTCCTTATAGGGGATGATACGACGAAACTTTTTTGTATTTACAGTTTGTTCATGGAACGTTTAGTTTCAAAAATAAAAATTAAAAACTTGGAAGACCTTTTTCTGGAAATTCAACTTTTGCAACGAACTTGTGACTTTTCAGTTTTTATTCTCGAGACTAAGCGTCCTATAAGTAAACTGTAAATATAAAAAAGTTTCGTCTTATCGTCCCCTGTAAGGTAATATTTTTTAAAAATTGGTTCACAATGTACAAACATTTCTCCGAGTCCATTTCTCGAGATATATATATACGCTCTTCCCAGTCGAAGGGTAATTAGGCTTCTCGCGCAATTAAAAATTACTGTACAAAGTAGTCTAGAATTTATAAGCAGTCGTTCGAGGGGTAAATGTTATCATTAGGCACTGTACAACTTTTGATACATAGCGTGGGACAAAAATAAATGATAATAGCGAATGGATAGTGAATCATCAGATAATGAATACTCGAGTGGCAATCTAGGCGTATCAGGGGCAAATTACAGGAAAGAAAAACATGAAATCCGCGTACAAGATACTCTGAGAACCGTCATAGAATCGACGTATATGTTGACAAAAAAAAAGTTCACGACGCGATGAATTAAATATCTACTTTCGAAAGTGATTTAGTTATGAATTTTTTCAACGACGCGTGCGAGACATATTTTCATATTGGAAGCAGTCGACGACTGGGTTAGCGTATGAATAATTTAGACTTTTCAAAGTTCTTCCAAGACGTCGGGATTTATTTTCACGGGCCGCGTATGAATATTGGACAGTGATCGTCTATTTAAGCGATTCGCATTCAACTCGGTCCCATCTTCAGCGAAAGCACAAGTTGAACCAGAATTAATCCTGTCTTATAATAACGCGATTACCACGACCACGATACTGTTGGAGGCACATTCGTGTACTCGGAATCAAATTCACCTTGTATTATGCTAACGATATGCTAATGGCTCCTTCTTTAACGACCGTTTCCTTTTGTGAGCTCGCTTTTGATTCCTCGGGTCTCCTCGTCGCTCGTAGCTTCCCATCTGGCCGATATTAATTACGGAATTCTATGTCTGGCCTCGTGATTCTCATGGTTAACGTGCAACGAGAAAGTCGAAAAGACGAAAGTATAAATTCCCGTTATGGTATCCGCGAGACCGAAACTCGTTGCAAATATATAATCGTAAACGCGCAGAATTAATTTCTCCACCTAAGAAGTAACAATTGTATATTTGTAGATAATCTCGGTTTAACGATTACGCGTATTGCGCATAGACCAAAAAGAATATTACCCGATGAGTAATTTGTTCGCATTACGCGCGAGTTGAATAAAAATTCGCAGCCTTCGCTCGGCCGTTCGTGCGCGCGATAAATTTCGCAATAAAGCGACGTAAATCAGTCGATAATCACAAATTTTTGCCCGTCCATAAACAAAATGCCGCATAGCCGACGAAAAATGCAGGCGTATTAAATCTACGAAAGAGCAGCGAATCAATTGGGACGAGCCGAACAAACGGGGAACAACGAACGGAGTTGAAAAGTTCGTGGAATTTCGCGACGCGTCCGTAAAACACAGTATTTCTACGTCGCAACAAATTTTCTACCGATTAAATTACGCTGCAATATTAATTCTATCTCTGCGAATAATAATTTTTCGAAACACTCCAAAGTACTAGAATTTTTTTAATTTCTTGCATAAAAAGTACAGTTTTAGAAAACTTTTTTTTTCTTTTTTAACATTCATTTCGACACAGTAATTTCGTTATTAGATCGTGAATATTTTTACAGGAGATTCGAATGTAGAAGAAAGTAAAATAAATTTGAAGTTGGATTGAATTCTTTCAGGCACGTTTGCAAAGATCTTACTTTGCACTAAAAGCCTCAGTCTATTCATTGTAACGAAAATACCTGCGTACTAGAATTTTAATTTAATTAAATTAAATTCTCTTCGTGCTTTGTATTCCATATTTTTATAGGAAACTTAAATGCGTAAGAATGCACGCAACATGCAAAAATATAAAAAGAAAATCCAAAGTAAAATTCGTATAGTAATATTTGAAAGATAAAATAAATTCTTATTTTTGTTGAATTGTTTTTTCTCTGCACGAAGAGTCCCGATCTCTTCATCGCTTAAATTCTCTTCGTGCCTTCGTACATCAGGTCACGTTGCATTTTACTTACACTCGAAAGCGATGATAAATTTCGAAATTCCAGTTCCTTGTCAAACAAAAACGAGGAATTGATATCGTGGAATTTGTCGAGATTTAAGAAAGTACATATCGCGCTCGCGCGGACCTCTTGACGCAATTTATTACGGAAGAGAAGGAAAGGGAAACGCGGCAGAAGCGTATCTGTATGTTGTTCCCGCAGTTTTCATAGTTGCTGGCTTTCATTCAAAAACCGTATTTGCATTCTCATTATATTTTTTTGCCCCCCTTTCGTCGGGAGTTCCACTGAAACTCCGGAGCTGCATTCTTGTAACTCGTTTTCCGTCTTCTGCAAATATTAATTTCGTTTCTTTTGCTCGTTGCGCGGGATAATAAATAGAACGAACGTAAAACGCGCAGCGATAATTCGCGCATGCACTCTTCAACCAACCTAAACTCGACTAACTTGTTTCTTAAAGTCCGTTCTTCTCGATATTACTTGCTTGTTTGAGAAACCATTGAGTTACCATTAACTTTCTTTAGGGAAAATGATAGTATTCCGTTTGTAGTTCACAGTAGTAACAATAGTTTTGTTTGTATAGTTTCATCAATTAATCGATTTAAAAAATTGAAGAAATGACCCGCATTCGACCTTGAGATATCTCAAATTCATTGTTTCCACGTGTTTCAGCATCGTTTATAGTTGATCGTAGTAATTTTCCTTTCATTTGTAGTTGAGTAGTTCAGAAGTTATAAGTATCCAATAGATAAACCGTCGATAGAAATTCGATTGTATTTTGGACGTCGCCTGGGGGAGGGCGGCAAATAGCACGGCACCTGATTAGACGAAATAATTGAGGAGATAGCCGGTGGAAAATCAAATTCTGGGACATTAGGCGAGAAACAGAATCCATTGCTCGCGTGCAATGGCGCCTCCCTTCGAGCTAACCGGTCTGTAAACAGCGAAAATGACGAGCGAAGGGGGTGTGCTTAATTGACAATGTACCGATAGCAGGAACAGCCAGACCCCGAAATCCACCCTAACAATCCACCGAGGGATTGCTCCGTGTCCTTCCGACCCCCTCGACGAGCATTTTTACATCTGCCTTCCTCTACTTTGCAGCCTCGTCTTTATTAACCCCACTCACCCAACCCCTTTCCTTAAACGTGCTCCTGGTTTGCATACACCTCTCGTTAACTTCCTGTCCACGAAGTTTCCTAAGAAGAGCTCGGAGAGTTTCGTGATTTCGACAAAAGGCTCTCAATTGAGTGGTTCGAGAAGGAAATAAGAAGCTTCGCTATTAGGAACGTAAACAAACGTTTTAACCTTCTATTAGCCAAATTTCTTTTTCTGCGAACAACTTGCAAGGGATTAGTTCGATATTTCGGGTCGATGGTGCTGTCAACCACCATAATTATTATTATTAGAATAAAGAAGTCCTCTTCTTCTTCAGTCGTTGACTAAACAAATTACTAGTAAATTGATCTTAGAAGATATTGTGGTAAGATTCGAAATAAACTTTAGCTTTAACTAATTTTGCTCGCAAAACGGACTTGCCCCACTTTCAAGATCAACAGCTAATATATTTTTATCGTAGAGGTCGAGATTCAACGATAGGCAGCTATTAAATTTAACCCTGAAAAGTCGCAAGTAAACTAGAATGAAGTAATAGGTTTAAAGTAGGTCGAACCTGCTACCTAAATTAAATTTGTTTCCATCGTTAAAAAAGAAACTTTGACAAGCAAACGATCTAACGATATCTCGCTGTAAAATGGAGATTTATTGTTTTTCTATTTAATTTGAAACAATATAAGTATTTCGGAATAGCAGTACGATGGCGGTAATGGTCTTTTTCCATTTGCAAAGCTAAAAATACAACGCGTGTAAACGATTATATTCGTCAAAATTGGAACACGAATAGAGGGGCTTGGCAAAAAAGCGGTTAAAATTGCTCTTTTGTCTCCCCGAGCTTGGAAAACGTCATTGTAACGAAGAAAAATGGCGCTTCGTTTCGAGAAAAGCTATTCGAGGGACAAAAACCGATGTGAAGAATATATAATTTTTGTCCTGGAAAGAGACGTTTCTTTGAAAAAGAATATCGTTATTTTTGTCTTCCTCGGTAGATTCGTTAAATATTGTCAAATTTGACATGCTTATAAACGAAGAAAAAATTGATTTATGATTTAACTGTTTCGACGTTAAATGTCGACTTTAAAAGCGAGTTGGATAAATGTTTGGTGAAAAAACCATCTTTGGTCGATGCAAGCATATTTTTATTATGGCTATCCACTGCCTGTTATTCTTTCTTGGCATAAAATAATTGTTTTCGTGTAAACCATATCTGTGCCATTTAGGAACAATCGACTTTGAACATCGAAACGTTTAAATCTCTTTGAGATTAGGTAGGTCGAAAATTCTCTCGTCTTTTCCACAGTTCCTTAATAAAAAAAAAGAATATGTTATTTGATTTCGAAAGCTGAAAAAGTAATTCTTTTGAATCACGTGCCTCGGAGATGGTAATCTTACATTCTTGAGTGCATTTCGTCATTTGTTGCGACGATCACATGAAAGAATATGTTGTTTACGTGTTTCTCGAGTCGAGTTTTCGAAGCAACATTCTATTGTACAGCGAGTGTATGTAGAAATAAGTGTCCGCGAGCTCGGCAAGGTTACGTTCTAATACTGTCCGCAGAAATGACGTAATGAATAATGCATTCTTCGGTTTAAATGTTAGTTTTATGAAACACCGCACACGTACGCGAACGCTCAGACGAGCAATCGATCCGTCTCTCGTCGCTGTTGATGCACGTTTCGCGTCAACGTGGATTCAATTAATTAAGGAAATCCGCTTGTCGCGTTTAAAGGTTATACAAATACCATAAACATTCGTGCAATTTTTCCAACCATGTACGCGTTTTCCTCGTTATTTCGACCCTGTCGAAAGTTTCTTGGAAATTTCTAATTTGCCGTAATTAATTAAGGAATTAATTAACGAAACACGCTTGTCGCGTTTAAAGGTTATACCTTGTATGCGTTTTCCTTGTTGTTTCAATCCGATTTTTCAATCACATTTAAAGGTTGTACAAATAGCATAAATATTCGTGCAATTTTTCCAACCATGTACGCGTTTTCCTCGTTATTTCGACCCTGTCGAAAGTTTCTTGGAAATTTCTAATTTGCCGTAATTAATTAAGGAATTAATTAACGAAACACGCTTGTTTAAAGGTTATACCTTGTATGCGTTTTCCTTGTTGTTTCAATCCGATTTTTCAATCACATTTAAAGGTTGTACAAATAGCATAAATATTCGTGCAACTTTTCCAACCATGTACGCGTTTTCCTCGTTATTTCGACCCTGTCGAAAGTTTCTTGGAAATTTCTAATTTGCCGTAATTAATTAAGGAATCAATTAACGAAACACGCTTGTCGCATTTAAAGGTTATACCTTGTATGCGTTTTCCTTGTTGTTTCAATCCGATTTTTCAATCACATTTAAAGGTTGTACAAATAGCATAAATATTCGTGCAACTTTTTCTATGCATATACGTGTATTCCTTATCGTTTCAACATCGTCGAAAAATCTACAAATAGTTTCTTGAACATGTGGAGTTCGCTCTCGAGAAACATTAAACTAATTGCTCGTCATTAATGCGCTTCGCCTAATTGCTCTAACGCGATTAAGAAAGAAAACTCGCTGTTCTGTACTATTTCCCGTAATTTCTCTGATAAATGGAAATCTCGATCCCGGAGACTATCAGCGTTTAACGAATTCCCAAATAAAATAAAATATCGAATCAGAAATTATCTCGAAAATGTAGAAATTAATATCGAAGAAACAAGAGAGAAAATTTAATAAAATCGAGACTCTTCGTTTACTTGAAAAATGTAGAAATTAATGTTAAAGAGATTAAATTTTGTTAATCGTAATAGTCAACGGCGAATGGAATAACAAGGACGGTTTATAAACGCGTTCGAAAACAGATATTTGATGTTGTCTAGCCTGGAAACTATTCTGGATATAATTCAGAGAATGGGTCGAGGGAACGGGCAGCCCTTTGTGGCCCTCGGAATAAATTAAAACCGGGACGCCCTGCAGCTGTCGGATAAACATTGTTCCTCGATAGTTCCAAGATGAATCGAGCCTTTCGATTATTCACCGCTGCGTTCATCGATCACGTCAATTACACGCGACAGAGTCGAATCGCGATAAATCGCCCGCATAATATTTTCCACTCCTCTCTATTTCGTAGGTACACGCGACCGATCGACGATGTCTTTTTATCGGAGATTGCAGAATTTTATTCGAATAATCGATCGAGGATAAAACCAGCGCGTTTATTCGCGTTACTCACGGATGAATACCGACATCCGTTACGATATTTCTTCGTGCCGCCGTACAATTTTACAAATAATTTACAAAATTACACCGTGGTAACTTCCATCGATACTGGCACTCTTGGCATGCATTTACCACGAATCTCGTCTAAGAAGCGCTGGCTTGGATTCAAGTCATGATTCTGAAACGTTAACTCGAGGTTCCCTTGCTTGACTCGAGGTGAGCAGTTCCAAGGAGTGCTGGGGGTAACGTCTCTTAGACAGGACTGTCGTTATCAGTCGATCCAGTCTGTAGAAGTAGATATTATTATATTTCAAGGACACACATCGCGATTCGACTCTGTCGCGTGTAATTGACGTGATCGATGAACGCAGCGGTGAATAATCGAAAGGCTCGATTCATCTTGGAACTATCGAGGAACAATGTTTATCCGAAATAAAATAATGTGGCAATTATAGTTTTCGCTATTATAATAGAAATTGATTTTCTATAGTATTATTCTATATCCATAATTGCCCTCAGGGGCTGTAGTATGCGAATATACTGCTACAGTACAGGCTTAGCAACCCCGAGGTACCCGAGCTAGAGGGTGGCAGAAAAATTCATTTTTTATATTCTTATTCTATATCCATAGTAATAATAAGAAAATTGATTTTCTATTAAAGAAATGATTATCGAGAAAGCTCGAAGTTTCTGTTTCGACAAAAATGTTGTTAATCTTTGAGGAAATGTGAGTAACGAGGGAAGGGGTGGGGGTGAAACGTGTCGCCGAAGCGATTTGGCAACGAAAGACAAAATGATCGACCGGATGAGAACATGCAATTACCCAGCTCTCTTTTGCATCCTTTCAACTCCCTGCGCACTTTATCCCTCTCTGTGCTCCCTTACGGGGTCGCTTTCCATCCATCCATCCATCCATCCATCCAGCTCTGATTTCATTTTATTTCCTCGCAGCGAGTTGTAAAAGAAAGCGGCAATTACGGACTATTTCTTGACTCGCTCGCGTATAAACGGTGTTGCAAAATAGAAACGCGAAAAGGGACCGAGGCGATAAGCACACACACCCCCCCTCCACCGCTCTACCGCGACGACTACCCTTTTCTTTTCGTGTGTACGTACATACGCATGACTGTATTTCGCGTGGATTCGCGCGCGTGTATACACGCGCGTGTTTGTGTGCGTCGTTGATTTCCTCGTTTTCAGCGTTTTCCCGCGACGGGTCCACTGTAAATCCGGCGTAATGAAGGAATTCTTATTCATGCAACCACGTAACAAACTCCTCTCCGTCTTCGACATCCTCCCTTTTTACGTTTGGAAAATGTATATGATTCTCGGCGGCTCAATCTTTCAGCCAACAAAAAAAAAAAAAAAGAAATCAATTTTTAAGGAATTAGAGTATCTTAATATCATTATCCCTAAGTCAGCGAGCCAGAACACCGAATTTTCACCGTGCAATTTTGATAAGAGCGTTAATATTAATACTTCAACGCGCTAATTAATCTATTCCACGTTCCCATTACCATTATCGTTTAGAATTGCCTTCTGGCTCGAGAAAACGATGCTCGGAAGCAAATAGCGTAGTGTGAGCTGGGCTTTAGGGTACGTTCACCCGATTCCCCATGGTTCTCGAACACCACACGAACAACAACCGCGCGTGCACGCGAATTCCGCGAGTTTTATTTAGAACATTGAATTATTCTGACGTGGCAACGTACGTGTGCGCGCGTGTTCGTGCGAGGACCCGGTCGGAGAAGAAGAAGAACGAGCGGCGGGAGGGGAGAAGTCGTTCGTAATTTTCTAATAAATCATGCAAGCCACGTGAACCCCCGCGCGAGCACGAAACGAAGTGCATATGCGAGTTCGTGTAACTTCGAGAATTCGATGCAAACATAACCGAGCAACTAGAGAAGGGGCTACGACAAACAATCATAAGAATTGACGCGATTATCGTGAATGGGGAAAACTGGCTTAACGCCGAATCCGCCAATTATAATTCCACAAAATATTTCGAAGGCGCGTTTCCACTCTTAAAAAACCGTTTTTGATCCGAAATTGAAAGAGGCGGCGTGATTAGGTTCGCATAAACTTTATTTTTCGACGCGTATTAAATTGCTGAATTTCCCTCGTTGATACATAATATAATATTCATCGTAGAATAATTCTTCTTCGATTCAAAAATAAAGGTCCGAACGGGATAAGTAGCATTTCTTCAGCGTAATTACAAATTTCGTGCAGGCTGTATGTAAATTGCTGAATTTCCCTCGTTGATACATAATATAAATTTCATCGTAGAATAATTCTTCTTCGATTCAAAAATAAAGGTCCGAATGGGATAAGTAGCATTTCTTCAGCGTAACTACAAATTTCGTGCAGGCTGTATGTAAATTGCTGAATTTCCCTCGTTGATACATAATATAATATTCATCGTAGAATAATTCTTCTTCGATTAAGAAATAAAGGTCCGAATGGGATAAATAGCATTTCTTCAGCGTAATTACAAATTTCGTGCAGGCTGTATGTAAATCGCTGAATTTCCCTCGGTGATACATAATATAATATTCATCGTAGAATAATTCTTCTTCGATTCAAAAATAAAGGTCCGAACGGGATAAGTAGCATTTCTTCAGCGTAATTACAAATTTCGTGCAGGCTTTCTCTCACCGGCAAACGAGAAAAACAAACCGCAGCAACAAGTTCGAGGCGTCCTGGTTAAATTAAATTTCCATTTGCCGGACATCGAAACGACGCAACGCGCGCCCGGACGAACGTTTAATTCACGAAACGTGCCGCGTTTTATTTTCAATTTCATTGTCCGCCGATTGACGCACCGCGTTCGTGAATCGGACCTACCGTCGAAACGAGGAAGAGGCGAGAGGGCGGGGGGCGTGGCACGAGACAAAAAGGAAAAAAAAGAAGATAAATTGCGAAAATATAGCAAACCGAACAAAAAGAAAAAAGATCAACGTCACGGTATTGTTGAGCATCATAAATACAGACGACAAAGGGAATAACAAGAGAACAAAGTGTTGTTGTTTCGCGTGCGTTCCACCACGATCGAACGTACGCACACAACGGGGACGAGTATTTCATTGCGTTTCATCGAAAAATACTTCTCACGCGTTTTTGTGGTCCCCCTTTTTATCCAGGAGAGAACACGACGTTTCCATTCTGTATGTAAATTGTCGCACTGTGGTATAATAAACTTTATACACTAGCGCCATTAATTTCGATACCATAGAACATGAATTTTTCTATTGCAATTATGAATATAGAGTAATGATACAGAACATCAATTTTCCTATTATTATTATTATTATTATTATTATTCACAACGTCCGACAGAGTTGCTTATTTCGAGACAATACTGTACCTTCTTATCGTAAACGTTATTCGATGCCATAGTCACGGATAGGTAATTAATCCGATGCGTGCGCTAACCGATACGGGCACATACAGGGTTATCCAAAAGTACCTTTAAGATGTTGAACGAGAACATCTATCAAACGCCATGTTTATTCGTTGTCACTTTCTTTTACTTCTAACCTACACTGATAGACAATTTTAACTATGGAATCGTATGCGATTGCAGAGCGTGTTAAAGTAATTAAAATTTATTTTGAAAACCAGTGTTCAATGAAAAATACTCATCGTAAATTACGCGATTTTTTCGGCGTACATAATCGTCCATCGGAACAAACAATTAGTAATTTGGTTAAAAAATTTGATGAAACTGGATCTGTTCATGATAAACCAAAGTCTGGCAGATCAAAAACAGTTCTATCGGATGAAAACATTGCTGCCGTTCGTAAAAGTGTTGCCAATGATCCATCAACTTCAATTCCACGTCGTTCTTAAGAATTGAGCATTTTTTTTGGCAGTTTGTGACAAATTTTGCACAAAGATTTGCATTTGCATGCTTTCAAAATTCAATTAACTGAAGAATTGAAAGAACGTGACCATTTGCATCGCAGAAATTTCGCAAATTGGTTGTCAGAACATCGTTCAATTGATCCATTGTTTTCACGCAACATCATCTTCAGCGATGAAGCTCGCTTCACATTGGATGGACACGTCAATAAGCAAAATTGTCGCACATGGGGAGATGAAAATCCAAGAGCCGTTAACGAAAAATCACTTTATCCAAAAATAGTTGCTGTTTGGTGTGGATTTTTGTCGAAAGGCGTAATCGGTCCATTCTTTTTCGAAAACGGGAATGAAGATGCACTTATAGCGAATGGTGCACGTTATAATGAAATGATTATTGATTATTTATGGCCGAAATTGAATGGAATCGATATAAGCAATGTTTATTTTCAACAAGACGGAGCTACGCCACACACAACGCGTGAAAATATTCAGTTTATTGCGATCGAAATTCAATGGTCGATTAATTTTAAGGAATGGTGATGTGAATTGGCCACTTCGATCGTGTGAATTGGCCACTTCGATCGTGTGATTTGACCCCATTGGTTTTTTTTCTTTGGGGTTATTTGAAAAGTAAAGTTTATGCCAGCAAACCAGCAACGATTCATGACTTGAAAAACAACATTAGAAATGGTAATTGGTGAATAAAACGAGCAAATCTGTCAAAATTTTATCGAAAATTTTGATTTTCGAATCGATGTCTGTAAACACGGTCGTGGTGGTCATTCGACAGATATCGTTTTTCACACATAATTGTCATAGATGATACCTGATAATTAAATAAAAAAAATACCAAAAATTAAAAAGAGTATCTATTTTATTTAAAAAAAACTTCCTATAGCCTATTTTGGATAACCCTGTACGAAAGCTCGCGGCTCTGCAAAGGAGTGAGTTCGTCGTGTTCATAAAAAACGTAAATTCCGGCATCCCAGCCGACCATTAAGTGTCCCAATTGATTTATGCGAATTTGACGCGACATGTGCTCACTGTGGATATATTAGAACACTGTCACACGTAGAGATGGGAATCGAACCGAGGACTGTTTGCGAATCGGAGTCGATTCGAACGGTCGAATCAGCCGCTCCGAGCGTAGACAGAAGTAGAACAGATGTGATTTGTCGAGTCGAAGACCCGACCGCGACGAGTTTTGATTAGTTTCGAAACGAATTGAAAGGCCGAAAAATACGGGCGAAATGCGGCGAGCGCGAATTTTCAATGAAAGAACTAATAACTTCAACGCGTCGGTTTTGTCGTGTATGTAAAAATACCGAGGGTAAATTCGGTTAAGTTTGATGGATGAGGAAGCGCAACGAGCGTAATGAAGATTGATTGCCGTAACCTATATTCGAACGTGGAAGGTAACATAATACAGCAGTCTGTTAATTATATTACATTACTGTTCCCTGCTTACATGTGACCCGATTTTTCAAATTCACAGGTAGATCTTTTGATACAGAATACGAATTTATTTGCTGCAAATGTCGATATCTTTTAACGTAAGAATGGTGCCTTATTTTTTTTTTTTCGTGAAAGTTACTCTATGTAGCTTACTTCACAGCTTCGAGACTGGCTATACATAATTTATTTTGAATGTGCTAGCACGAAGCCTATTAATAGCCTATTAATAACCGGTCGTTGAGGTGTTAAGTGCTCGTCACACGTATTTGGCCCACCCCGTATTAGAATATCCCGTATAAATATTGTCTGAAAAATTCCTCTAAATAATTGCCATGTTTCTTTTTTGGTAGGAGGGTGGGTGATTAATAACATGCCTCAACAAATTTGAAAATGCGACGTCCTGTAGCATGAGTCAGGTTTATTGCCATCTCTTGCGGTACGGTGTCAGTACGTTGTTGCTGCAACGTGGTTCGCATGGTTGGCGGGGTTTGTGGGGTTAGGAGGTGGAATCGGTGAAACGACGACGGGGATAGACCACGGGGGTGTCGAATGAAAGCTATAGCGCAAGGGTGTAGAGCCACTCTGTATGGGTAAGTGGAGAGAGCCCAGTGTTATTGGTTTTTGTTGCGCATGCCTACTGCTGGCGCCAATCTGGCGAATTATTAGCCAAGTTTAACCGGCCGGAGGTGAGATAGATTATGACAGGAGTTGGCGGACGCAGTTTAATGGCTCCAACGTTCGGCATTAATTGATTAGTTTTTCTTTCGGCTAACTAGAGTGACGGACGAAAAAAAAATCAATGGCTGCTCGTCGTTGTGATTAATTCCACCAACGAAATTCATCGTCGATCGTTAACCCTCTGTTCCAGCGGTTTCCAAACATTATCGAAGCCTCTCGAAGCAGTTTAGCTTTTTTTTTTCTTTAATCAAATGCCAAGTTCCCGTCGAACAAAAATTCCTTTGAAAAAAAATCTCGAATTTTGCCTTCGACAGCTGAGTACGCCCGCTAATTTATCGAAATATTAAAGTTTGCTATTAGATTCCGCCCTGATTTTCACTCCCTTTCGACTGTCCCATGGGACACGGGACAGGAGAAAAATTGGCCAATAAGTAGTCGATCGAATTCGTGATGACCATCAGTTCTCTCGTTTTATATACCGTTTTATTGCTTTTCTTCGGGCACCCGAGGAACCCGCTCGATGGCACAAAATGGAATCTGATGGGTAATCAAAGAGACCGATTTCAGGGCTGACTGAAACGAACGCGAAAAATTACGGGCAGTAGTAAAGATGTTATCCTCGAATCTTGCAAGGTGTGCCCCCTTTTTCCTTGTTTAATCTTTCAGACGAGTCGCTGTTCCCTTTTAACCCTTTGCACTCCAAAATATGGGCCACCAAAATCTCTCTAGCTAAACGAAATAGAAATACTGTATTCAGAGGTCAGAAAGTAAAAATCAAAGTGTTCTTTAATATTCAATTTCTTGTAATGAGTTTTGAATTTCTTTCTAAAGGACGTAATTAAAATTTGTTAAATAAGAGGAATTTACCCGAGTTGCAAAACGAGTACATTGTTTGCTATTAACCGTATTAATTTCTTTGAAATCTGTTTACACAACGGCATCTTGAGTGTAACAAGCCCTTCCCTCGGGATTATTCCACTCACGTTCCTTACGAACCTGCGCGTTTCATCCTCCTTCGCGCTCCTCTTCGCAATGTCCATAACCAAGACGCTAAAGAGCCAATTCCCATTGATAACCAGGCAGCTGCAGGCGTCCTCTGCCTATCCGTTCCACTTAAGGACACCTATACACCTAAGAGAATCAGAAACCAAGGCCAACGTTTACCATAGCAAACAATTAAACTGGTGAAATTAGAAAGGAAATTAGGAGATCCAAGAACAGGTCGTTGTTTATAATTAAATCGATCAAATTAGAACCGTTTACTTTGTCAAACAATTACAGTAAAGGCCAGATAAGGGACCTAAAGATTGCGAGACAATAATAACGTAATGATACATAGCAGATACTAGTACTCGTAGCCAATTTCGAATAAATTCATTCACGAGAAACTAGGAATAGTTGAATGCCCGTTAATCGTAATTATCCCGTAGCGAAGATCACCGAAAGCGAACGAACTCGAACGAAGGTGAAAGTTCGCGATCGTGAACCGGCGCGCGCCGTCGGTAAAAACGAAGAAAAATGATTCGCGGCCCCGCGAATAATATCGATGAAGATGATAAATGATCGAGGAAAAGGTATCGGTCCTCGACGCGACATTAACCTTTAAATCGGTACAGGTAACAGGCAGGGGGGGGTTCCCGAACCCTCGACAGGTTCAGATCCGTTTGTGTTGGTGCATTTTCGTAGCCAACGGTATGTGTCCGTCCCGATGTCCACGGCCAGGTGCTTAAGGCGCGTTCACACGGCCTGCGATCGACTGTGTGCGTGTTTACCTGCTCACCAACACGTGGCCTCCTCGATCCGTTCCGTATGGGATTTGCGGGCCGGACAGTTGTCGGCGACGCTTTCGTTCTTGGTTTACTTAGACGAATACAGAGTGCCCTCCTGAATGCTACAATGCCAGCCGAGTAAAAAAGAGTTACTTTCGTCGTGTTCCTTTTTATTTTCTTCGTCCGATCCGCACGGCGCGAATCGCTTTTCCACGCTTCCTTTTTCACGCGATTCCCGCGTAATCGCGCGACGCTGCCGCCCTCTTGTTACCGATCAATTAGTGTACATCGACTGAGACGTCCGTTTTACTTTGACTTTTAAATGAAATAAAAAAGTAAAATTCGTGAGATATGACGTACGTGATACTTGATGCTACATTTGGTGACATTATACAGTAAATACAGAGGAAGCGAAGTGCAGAAAAGTGGAAAACGACGGAGAAAATAATATAGTCTATAATGCATGATAATTTTCTTCGCTTATTTTCGTCGTTATACTTCGGTACATTTTGCTTTCCTCCGTTTTGCTTCCTCTACGGTTATGAAGCCGTAGGTAACATATTTACAGCAAGGAAACAATAATTTAATGCAAAGTTAGCATCGGTCATTTCAATATATATTTTTTAAATATAAGGACTATTGATGTCGTACTGTTGAAGCCAAGTAACTAAAAATACGAAATTTTGTTAGTTAATCGTACGATAGATTTTGTATAAGTTGGGTACGCGAAAATGTCGTCGGGAAGTAATAGGAGAAATTGCTTCACGAAGGAACTTTGATTAAACGAAAGAAGAGGAGGGAGGGACGAGTCGATTCTCCCTGCCGGGGAATACAAAGATAATTCTTCTTGAAATATTTCCCTTTGGTAAAACGATTTTATATTATGTCAAGTCGCCTATTCAGCCCGTTGGCCGACGCAGAGCAGAGTTACAGCCATCTTTCTTCGAGGCCCTCCTCCTTTATGGCCTCGTCCACGTTCATTCGCGTTGCTTTTACGTCGCTGCTGCACGGTAATTGAATATTTGACGAGCACGAAAAGTATCTGACACGTTGAAATCGAGGCTTTAAAACATCGTGTTCCATCCCTGTCCAAAAGTTAATAATTCTTTCACTAACTCGTGGCTCATTAAAAATAGTAATTAACACAGTTTTCTCGAGATTTGATCAAATCGTCAAATATTTATTTTGTTGTTCCGTTGGGTATTATACGGAAACGAGGTGAATATTAATTTTAATTAGACCCACTGGAACGAGTTGAAGTTTTTATTTAAATTTCAACCGTGCCGTGGCATCTGTTGACCTTTCGATTTTATTTTTAAACCCTGTTCAAGGCTAATCCAAGCACATCCACCGTTGTAAAAATAATTACGACCTTGATATCGAATTAAGACGCAAAGTTTTCCGGGTTATTAAATGATTGTTTTACACGAAGACAAAATTGTTGTTGTTATTTGAATTTCAATTAGCTTCGTCGACGCGTAAATGCATGCCGAGACCGCAAAGTTCTACGAGGGAAAGTAATTTTGTGCGCTACTGTACATTACGTGTTTAGCTTGTATAGCTTGGGTGGGATTGGATAATTCTAATACACAGTCGCACACGTTGCCTGTATAGTAACCTTTGACCAACTCCACAACCGTGTGTATATGGACTCTCCCTAACCGGGAATGAGAAGGGATTCTCTATCCCAGTGTTTCTCAGACTGCCAACAAAAAACAAACAAATTCTACGCCATATATTATTTTTATTAAACGAAAATATATCGTAAAAAATGATAATTTAATTCGTCTCCAGGAGGTTCGTAAAAAGTTGTTTCTCATTGGAGATTTTGGGGGAGAGTTTGTGGGAGGGTGACACGTGAGAAACACTGCTATATCTTGTAGCTCAGCGTTTCTCAGTGTGAACACGTACAAAAAGCACATTATACCGTAGAATAAGGAAAATTACTTCCTGTAATACTCATTCTTACAAAAGGGGCCTTTTAACCTAGGCTATTAAAAAATTTACGTTTCTTTATGGACTTCTTAATAAACGATTTGCACTTATTATATTCATCAATTTTTTATTTCGCTCCTTTGAGGAGTAATCTTATTGAACTTCTGCCTGACAGCAAAGTAAAAAGAATATTTTTAATAATATTCGTTATAAATCAGTGAGGAATATGTTTGTGGAGTTGTGCGGATCAACTACAGAAATTGTACAAATTATTGGGCTGTCTGGAAGGTCCATGCCGATTTTTAGTAGGCGGTACAGGTCTGTATATATCAGAATGGATGAAAACAAATAAAATGTGTACATTCCTTAACAGGTGGAAAGGTTGTGGAACAAAATGGTACACACGTAATTCAATAAATATACATCAAAATTCAAATATACCTTTGAATTTTTCTTGAAAATAGGCATGAACTTTCCGGACAACCCGATATCTAAAACTAATGGCATTCATTAGGATAAAATTAATGTATAGAGAAACAGAAATCGATTAATTCATAGTTTAGAATCAATGTCAAGAAGAGTCTTACAAGGTTTTCACTGGTGTTTTAAATAGAATTACTAAATAAATATTTCCGTTAGAAATATGAATTTAATTCTATCGTAGGACGTTTGAAAAACTTTTCCTTTATCACAGGGATTTTGCGAGAAAATAAAATTTGAGAGACACTGCTCTATCCTCTAGCCTTCTTATCTGTCCCACTCTGACTCTCTGCAGACCTCTCTCGCTTTCCTAATATCCCCTCCTTTCCTCTCCACCTCCCCTTTCTGTCTCGTTCCCTTGCCCCTCTTTCCCTCTTTGTTCCTTTATTACACTATTTAAGTCCCTCTTCGTCGTTCAACTTCTGTGTCGCTGTTGTCCTCTCGCTTTCCGTGTTTGTCCGTCTCTGGCCACGTTCTCTCTCTCTCTCTCTCTCTCTCTCTCTCTCTCTCTCTCTCTCTCT
>NC_071981.1:4015848-4018706 GCF_026283585.1 Hylaeus volcanicus | reverse complement strand
TCTCTCTCTCTCTCTCTCTCTCTCTCTCTCTCTCTCTCTCTCTCTCTGCCGTGTTCCAGATCGCGCCCTCTCTCTCCATCCCTCCCCATTGATCGTCCTTCTCAATTTCCCTCTCGCTTCGTCCTTCGTCGAGGATCGGTCTTCTTGTTCTTCCCCCCCTCCGATAGCAACGAGCATATTCAGTTCTCGCTCAAACTTCTCGAGCAATTTAATCGCATAGTCGTTTCGAATGTCCATTTAACCCTTCGCTGCATGGCGTTGCAAAAATACGTTGCACAAATTCTCACCGAAAGATGAAACGAAGATTATCGTTATTCGAGCCAAAAATTGTGCAAGCAAACGTATTTCGTTTTATTTCAAACGCATAATAATACGTGGTCTCTCGTAGCTTTTTAATTTTATAATTAAATTTTGGGGGAAATTACGATCTCTCAAATATCGCAAATATTTGTATGTTTTCAAATACATGTTTTTTCGACACATTACATTTGGTAAATTCAACTTTTATTTTTTTTTTATTTTTTTTTTTTTTTTTTAGACAATTCAAATATAGTGCTAGTTAATTTGAGTGCGCGTTTTTCGAGGGTAAAAATAGAAAATCATGCATCGAGAGGATGAACGCGAATATGTTTAAAGAGAAATGATCCGAAGTCTGTCTTTAACGATTTCAAGACGCTCGAAGCCTTTGAATTTTATAGGATAAGAAGCTTATTTTACTCGGTCGAATGGCTGTGCTATATGTTTTTACGAGCCTTTCACGATTTATTAAGACAAACTTTCAAGAGTTTACGATGTCGTAGAACGTTCGTAACAATTCGGGGCTATCGTTGTACGTTTCGAGTGTAATTCGAGACGTTTTAAACCCGTCGCTAGTCCCTGAAAACGGTTCACCCTTCGACCAATCCCAATGGCTGGCGAAAAATAACGATACAAATTTCGCAACTATGGAAACAAGTATTAATTTATTTTAAATATTTTTTTATTTCCATTTGGAATGTAATTTTCATTTACACAGAACTTTTAATTTTTACATAAATCCACAGTTTGAATGCTAATCAAATTTTCAATCAAGAATTACGCGTGTTTATAATATTCAAAAATACCGTAGATAAATAAAATAAATTAATCTCGTTTAAAATAAATTAATGCTTGCTTTCGAGGTCGAACATAGTTTCGAACGCTTGTATTACCGTCAACATAAATCCTGGCATATAGGGAATCTTTAAATGAAATCGTCGATCTTCTTTGTTCGATTTTCGTCGTTTTAACGAGATCAGGGAGAAACGAACTGGGGCCACTCGTCGCTTCGCCAGCTGGTTTGAGCACCACTGGGCTCGACGAGTCTTTAGAAATTGTTTCACCGACACTCGTCTCGGGAAACGTATTCAGTTCTCGTCGTGGGAGTAGCGAGTCTTTTTCAACGTTTATATCTCTGCCATTACTGCTGAATTCGGTTATTGTGGAATAATCATTTTAAAGATTATTATTAAGCATTCATTATGCGCAGATAGTGCGTATTGTCTCTATTGTTCCACGTTCTGGGACACGGTTTAGCAATTATAGGAAATCAAAATTGATTTCAGTCTCACAGATAAATTTGTTGATATTCGTTGTTATTATTCAAATTTGCGTTCGTATTGTTCGTGATAGACAACGGGATGAGAAATTAATTATTTTCGTTTATTTAAAATACATTTATTTAAAGTACACGATACGAACGTTGGAAAAGGTAATAAAACATTTATGAGAAATTAGAATTGATCGCATTTTTGCAAACAGATTTGTTGATATCCATTGTCGTTATAAAAGTACGCGTTGACGTTATTCACGGTAGTCGATAAAGCAACAAATTAAGTATTTTCTGTATTTAAAATATACACGATGCAAACGTCGGAATGGGTAATAAAACGCACCGGGAAAATATTTTACCGAGGAAAAACAGAAATCGTCGTACAATTTGTTTTGCGTCCGTTGCATTTCGTTGACGTTCATTTTCCAGACCGAATGGAATTTCTCGCGTCAGAAGATTAAATTTCTTAGAAAGTAAATAATTAAACGGTCTCGTATGAAGTTCCTGATCAAATAATGCGATACTTCTATCAATTAGAACTATTGGATAATTTTTTAGACAATTTTAAATGTTATTGAAAATAACATCGGAACTGTCGATTATTTACGAGCTTCCATAAAATAAACTGTCAGCTTCACAGAGACTTAATAAATAAAATTCGCTCGCTCGTATCGAAAATAAAATATAAATACAAAAACATGGGGTTGTTCGTGTTGAACATCGGTGTTGAAAGTGTAGTATAAAAAATGTCCATCACTTTGGCAGTCTCATGTATAAAACATTCGAATTGATAGTGGATCAAGGGTACTGCGACACCCGTAAAAGAGCGTAATTCGCACGGAGGCAGGTTCTTGTTTCGTTTTATTTGAAGCTTCCGCGCGTAGAAGAGCTGGTTATTTTCGTACGGTATTTTTAAAAACGATACACTGCTGCACGGTGTAATGACTACTTGCACCGACGCGTGGGCGGAGTGATAACAAATTCCATTGCTTTGCACCGACGCGAATGTCGACTCTCTCCCCTCCTTCTCCTTTTCTTCTACATCGTGGCAGTTTACTTACCGCATTATCGGTTGCCCTACACGCCTGTGGACTTTACCCATTCAGCTATGAAAGGTGTGTACACACGTTTCATAGCTATTGCTTATTGCTTCTCAATAATCATGCTCTGCGCCTCTCGCGGAATTATGTAGGCAAATTTACGAGTATTCTCACTCTATATATAGCGAGAGGTTCTATAGACTTAACGTTTCAGACGAGAAAAAATTGAAACGTACAAATTCATAGAA
>NC_071981.1:4014253-4015838 GCF_026283585.1 Hylaeus volcanicus | reverse complement strand
CGGAAGAGAAAGTTAAACGAGCAAGGTAGAATGAATAGGACTTGCAGTAGAAAATACATGAAAATATATATATGTTTCCATTTGTGTTCGATTAATGCTGGACATCCATTCAAAATAGATATTTATAGTCGAACGGTTCTACGAAATGGGACTGGATGCAATTACGGGGAACTCGACGTAGAAGCAAAATAAAGCAATCGAATGGATATTAATTTATTTCCCTTGTACCAAGCCCGGTCTGGTTTCATTTACTTATCGAACCATTCGAACGAGTCCACGGCAAACGTGTTTGAAACCGTGCATTCGATAATCGCCGAACGAGTAAAAAGCACGTTCTCGATGTGTAGCTATCCGTCATTCATTTATATCGTATTGTTCGTTAATGAGGAGCCCGACGAATTGCAGCGAAATTGCGATACGTAAATCTATTGTTCGAACCGTATTCAACCGCGCCAAAGTTCGAAGGACCATTTTCTTCGATTTCGAACTTTTTACACTGTCAATGTTTTTCATTAACGGTCGCGAGAGCAACGAAAAATCGAAGTTCCGATATCTGGCTCTGAAAATGCCGCGCGGTCGAGCAGAACAACATGAATGACAAACGTAATAACGCATGAACGACGAAGAGAAAAGCGGACTATTACGGAATAACATTCACGTCAAACGTTAAAGCGTGGCGGAGAGAATGTATCGATTAATAAACCGCTAAATGTCAGTAACAGCATGCCTCTCCTCCTCTCTTCCGTCCCCTCCGTCAGCACTTACCTCCACCGTGCACGGTACGTTATTTCACCAATCTACCTTTACTAAATTGATAACATGATAATTTACGAATAATTGAATCTTTCGTAAAGGTCGACGCGTACGGTTTAATAACAACTACCTACTAATTGCTTTATTTTAATTAATTTGCCGTTCGATACACCGCCAAACATCGCAAACGCCGCTTTGCATTTACGTAAATAAATATTATGTCGATACGTAGAGAGCCCCTTACAAAATTCACTCGTTGTAGAAACTATATTTACTCTATGAAATCCGTTGGTTTGTGTAGAAATGAAATTATAACTTTGCCGCAACTTTTTGCTTTGAAATAAAGCGAAGCTTTGCTCGGTAAAGTGGCGGACGGTGGCGTCGCGAGGCTAATAATATTGCGGTGCATACGGCACAATATTATTTTGAAATGCGAGGCAATACAGGAAATACGGTAACGGAGGGTTCATGTAATAATGCCGTGTTGCATTATTCAATTACACGAGAGAGTTCGGGGTCGGGAAGATCGATAGCGGACTGAAAGTAACAAACGCCGCCGCCTCCTCCGAGCTCATATTTTTATCGTTTACACGGGACGGGAACGATATTCTGGACGTTGCTGGGAATCGCTGGTGTATATCACACTTCACGCAGCGGGAATATTACGTTACACGAATGAGGCTGATCGAACATCAGCTGAGAACACGGAGATCGATGAGCTTTGTCGAGTAGGTTGAAGGGGGGACGTTGCGTGGCATCTCTGTTATCCCTCGAATTGAAAAGTAATTTTTTAGTCGTTCCATACATTCTTCCCATCAGATCTGGTCATTTT
>NC_071981.1:4005822-4014243 GCF_026283585.1 Hylaeus volcanicus | reverse complement strand
CCCATCAGATCTGGTCATTTTTTTAAACGTTATCATTTTAAATATAACTTGAAGCAACTCGTTATTTTATTCAACAATTATTTTAATGTCTGTGATCAGTTTTAAAATAACATTATCCGAGATATTATTTCGAGGAACGTTTTATTTTATTTTATCATTGTTTGAAATAATAACGAAATGAATGTATTCATATTTTTCCAACATGAAAGGATCGACTCGAGAGAAATTACTCTATCGAAACTGACGCACAGTGCGGACAAATAGCAAAATTGTGGACAAAAATCAAGATTTCATTACTAATATAAATATATTGCTATTTATTCACACAAAAAAAAAAAAAATTAAAATTAACCATAAACATTAATGAAATCACAACAAAATTAACAAATTTACCAAAAAAAACCCGATTTTGATGAAGCATTCTATACTTGTTTGTGGGAGCTTCTTATGAATTACACCATCCTCGGTACGTGCGAATTTTGCGTTTTGAGGGAGAAATTAACCCTTTTTTCCGAGCCGCCCTATTTACTTTTGCTCGGAAACGATCAGAGATTTCAAAAAAATGTTCAAGCAAACATTACACTGTTTTTAGAGGCCTATAAACCAATACCAACAAATTTAAAAAAAGAAAAACAAATTTTTTTTTAAATTACCCCCCCCCCCCCTCTCTCTCTCCTCAAAATTTGTGAAAATTTTGATTTATTTCTGGATCAGTGAAAGCGTTTTTTTTTATTCTGAATCCAACGGTATGTACGAGTTCATGATTATCATACAGGAAAATGATGTAATATTGTAAAATTGTCGCTTTAGTAGTAATATCGCTATATTTCGAATTCTTTAGGAATTTTTTTCTCATAAATAATAGAAGTTGCACCCATATTTTATTTAACACAATATGCTTCGTTTTGGCTGAGGATGTGAAAAATAATTTTTATGGAAATCCATAAATCAATTAAATCAGACTTTTTAACTTCCTAATTGCGACCCTACACCAACAGTACGGTCCCTTATTGAAAATTATATAAAACCGAACGTTGCAAGTATTTGCAAAAAGACTTGTAAGTTTCTTAAAATATAACAAATAATCTATCCAAATATGTTGAGAACTCGGGATATATTTTGCCGTTTTGTCTGTATGTTTGTTCAAAGATAAAGATTGTATTATGGATACAAATGATTGATACATGATTATTTATAACAATTTCCACGCTGACACACATTTTCTACGATAGAAATCTGCCTCGCATTGCGATATATACTAATATTGAATTTTGTCCACTTATTCCGCACTGTGTGACGGTCCGAAATAAATTATTTCAAATAATTATTTCTTATTTATATTTCAATTAAAATTTGCCCAGGTCTGGTGTCGTTACAAATCAGTTTTGAGAAATTAATTCGTGACTTGGATGTGCACAATTTATAAAAGAGCTTCCTTTCCGAAACCAATCGTCCCTCCATGCAGAAATATTATTTCCCGTATAATAGTAACGCTTCATGTCAAAGGAATTAAGGAGGGCACGGAAAAAAAGGGGAAGCGAGTAGAGACGAAGGCCTCCTCTGGAAACCAACGCTTTTTCTCATCGTGTTCCCATTGCTTCGCAGTAGGCAGTTTTATTTATTTCCCTCGACGAGATCGAAGTATCGTATTTCCAAAAATTATACAAATTTGTTATCGTGCACACTAGGTGTAACATTTTTTTATCCAAAGTTTATTTTCGTAGGATTTGCACCTCTATTCTTTCAAATTCGCAGGGCTTGCAATCTTAATTAAAGGGATTCGTAGATTCAAATTCATAAATGTTCGTTTCACATATATTTTTGACCCAAATTGTTAAAAATGTTATGAGATAGGATACGTGAAAGAAAGAAAGAAATTTACGAATTTTATTTAATTCGTGAAAGTTTATTACATATATTCGTAAAATTAAATTTATCAATGTATCATTCTTGTAGGTCTTAAAATTGACCAGTTGAGTCTTCGATTGAAGTGCTTGCTTAAAACCGTTCGATATTTTGGCTAGACTGTTAAGTTTGGTAGCCGTGCGCCGATAAGTAGATATTAAAGTTTGGAGCGGGAGTACAATCGCGGTTTACGCCTATGGGGCTCGCCCTGTCGTCCATTAAAAGTCGTCGGCCCTTGTCTCCCTCCGTGAGGAGCACAAAAACCAGAAAACGTAAAAGGCACGGCACTCGTTCGAAACCAGTTCACGCTCCGGGGGAAGCTCCGCATGCCAAGAAAAATAGATCGTTAACGAATGAAATGAGGGGGAAAAAAGGAACGCTTCTCGAGGGGGTGGTGGGGGTCCAAATAAAATTAACCTGTCGCGCAATAACGAACGCGATAATGACGTGCACGCACGAAATAATCAGTCAGGATAATCGCCGCGAGCCGCGATCGGTCCACGATGGATCCATGAAAATCTCGATAGGGAATGATTCAATTTCAATGAAATAATGCGCATACACGTAAACACGCATAATACACATTTCATATAACACACTGTTAAATAGTTGTCATCTTCTGAAATCTATAGGTAAATGAAAATTGACGTGATGGTTATTTTAATTTCGATGAAATAATTGAAATTTAGAAAATATTTAACACGTAGTTAAGATTCACCAAAGGTCATTGCGGAACATTTAATTAATTACACAATTTGCAGTAGTTGTAATGTTTTGAACAAATATTTTTACAACAGTTTTATAAAAATATTTCAGGCATCGATCCCTTTTGTCTAATATATCGATATTTTCGATACGAAATGTGTTGCTCGTGGAAATTTTAATTTCAAATCGTAATGAAAATCTCAAGGTACGTCCGTGCCCCGGCATTGGGAATCCTAACCTCTATTCGACGAGTTTTCAATAGAGCATTCTTCGGTTATATTGCTTGTTTTCTTCCTCGTCGAGCTCTCGTGGGATCGATATATAGTATAGAACGTGCATTCAGCGGATTCGAATATTATCGAAACCTTTACGATGCGTCAGCGTTACGGCCGGGGCGCCAGGGGATTGGCGGGGACGGGGAGGGTAAATATTTGACGTTAAGTATCGAGTTAAATTCAGTTTGCGTTATCGTTCCCATAATTACTAGCGAAACGATTAATAATTCTCGATTTGAAAATACAGTGGACACTCATTTTTCTTGGGGTCGAGGGACACGAAGAATTCGATTAAAATCCAGAAATTGCTTTCACCTCAATGAAATTTTTTAATATTTTTATCTAACAGTCCACGTTATATTTTACTTTCGTATCGTTTCCATTGTATCTTGGATCGACAACTTCGCCTCGCCGAAGAGGACCATAAATACTATTTGGCTGAAATATTGACTTTAGTGGCGCATTTGCATGATACACTGTTCAGTTAATATCCGCTGAAAAATCCTCGTGGAATCTTTATGTAAACACGCGTATTTTATTTGTGCTACTAATTATGAAAATAGCATTAGTTAAAAATGTAGGTCACGGTAAAAGTAGCTACACGTTAGAATTGATAAAGTATTCTGCTTTTTGAACCTTCCCGTGAAATCTTCACTTGTATGTTAAATGGGATGGGCGACGTGTTTTCGTTACGAATATAAACGTCGTGTTCACGATAAAAGTAGTAAAAACTCGCCTTTTGCTTCGCACGGTCGCGTACGACTCCTTCGAGCTTCCGGCGATTAATTTTCGTCGTGTACTCAACGCGCGCAAACTACGCAAACGTTGCGCGTTAGTTGCTGTTTTTTTTTTTTTTTCAAAAAATAATCAAAGTGAAATTTCGTAACATTTTTGTAATTTAAATTTTCATCCATCGAATAACGAAATAAAACTAGTTTACCTTTTGTACGTTACTCGAAATGTTCATTCGTTATGCGTAGACACGAATTCTGTGCCTTTATTTTAGGTTTATTTAAGATTTTAATTCGTATGGTATTTCTTTATGAACAAATGGTAAACTTACTTTAGAAATGCACCAAATTTTGTTCTTACGCCTAACGGTTAAGAATTTTAGTCATCGGTCGACAGAGGTAGCCGAGGAAGTGTGGGTTTTCAATTTGCAGTAAGAACCGTAATTAACAGGAGGGATAAAACGGTTTCGTAATCTCCTCAAATTAGGTAACACGATTATTATTCAAATCCATGCAAATATGTGTTTCGTTGCCGCGGCGGGAGCGAGCTTTTCACATGATCACTTGAAAACCTGCTTTATTGGAATTCTATTTCTGTTGGCGGTGCTCTACGCCAATGCGCCCTCCCGGACTCCAGCTCGGCTGGAGCGAGAGGAGGGGGTGAACACAGTATTTCTAAAGTATCTCTAAGGCCTCATTGACCCATGAATCGTTCATCTTTGCATACCTTGTTCCTGATTTTCGCCTTTGACAGTGTAAATAGGGATTCAATCGGATTGATCTAAATTTATGCGAGGCGTTCCGACGCGATGGAAATTATTTTTATTTATCTTCCCGCGTGAGCTTTAACCACGTTTATATTCCGTACGACGAGGGACCGACTGTCGTATCTCTGCGAACAAATTGCTTTGATAATATTGCTTAATTCCTCTATTTCGTTCGTCGGACGGTTACGAGAATTAAAACCGAAATTATGAATTTCCCGTGCAAAGGACCGCGCAGCTATCCGTTCCGCAGTCTACGTTTCGTTTTAAAAGGGACTGAATTTCAAAAATGAATATTCGTTAAATATTTATATTGCACCGTCGTGTCGCGTTATAAATTTAAAAAAAGAATCACTCGCGCTCAGTGTCACGCGTTATCTTTCACTCTGGATAATATTGTCTAGCTTACACGAATTGAATCGGTAGCTCTTAGTTTTTTTATTTCCGGCTGGAATTAATGTCGTAATTAATAATTATTTACAAATAAATTTGATCCATCCGCCATCGTCTTCGAAATTAATATAGAAAAACGTATTCGCGAATTTTATTTCGTAAATTATACTCTTCCCAATCTCCCTCGAAATTGACTTTTCGAGCATACTCGAATTTGAAACCAATTAAAACGAGAATATATATCTTTCTCGACCGTTTCACGATCGCGCGCAAGTGCCGCGCTGAAATCCATCGCAACACCCGGCTATATCAATTTCATTCGAAACCGTGGAAAAAGAGAAAGGATAGGCTCGAATCGAATATTAATATTTAACGTTGTACTAATTCAGCTTTCAAGATGCGCTGCATTGCGGCGTATAGCGCGAGAGCGAAGGAGAGAAAAGAGGAAATCGACTTACAAATTACGGCTCTTCTCGTACGAGTATCTTGTACATGTGCCGTATAATACTATAATGTATGTATCTAATGTAGGTATGTAAACACATATATACCTATATATCCTATCTGAGTTGGTCGGGAGTACGACGCGTTTCCATGGTAACCCATCCCTCCTATCAAATCTTCCCCCACTCTCGCACGCCACTCTGTCTCTTCCCCTTTGGCTGGATCGCGCTCTCTTTCCCGCGCTTTCGCTCTTGGCATGTTCTCTCTTTCTCTCTCTCATGCTGGCTCTCCCCCCACTTTCCTCCTCCCACCATCTGCCATTCTGTCTCTCCATGTGTCTTTATCTCTATATTTCTGTTTTCCCCCTCCACACTCTCGACGCTTCTGTCCTGGTCGCAGCTATTCGTTTTAGCCGCACGGTTCTCCTGCTCTCTCTCTCTCTCTCTCTCTCTCTCTCTCTCTCTCTCTCTCTCTCCTTGCTGGGTGTCGCCCCCTCTTCCCCCATCCCCACGCGACCGGCCTTTTGCCACGGGAAGAAAACTATTCATTGTCAATACTCGAGACCCCGACTCCCGACCATGAAACCAACTTTTTTCACAGGGGTGAATTCCCATTGCCGACGCGTATATGTATACACAAACGCGCGTAGAATATATACATACACGTGCGTGGGTGCGTGTGTACGTATCCTTTTTGCTTTTTTCAAGGGACAATAATGACTTCAGGGATGATCTTTTGGGGGTTGCAGGGGTGTATTAATAAGACGATTCGATCTATGCCTTGCTCCGTGGGATCGTTTGCGGATAAACAAAAATGGGGTTCTTTTGTTTGTCCTTTTTTTTTCTGGAACGGAGCACAGGGCTTTTCTTCCTAATTTAGTCCAGGTGAATCCTTAGTTGTTTAGACGATAATAAAAAAGAGTTGAAAAATCCAGTATACGATACACTATTTTGTACACCCAATAACTTTCAATTAATGATAACAATAATAATTCTCGCGACAATATAATCTAGTATATTTATGAAAGTATCGTTTTGTTTAAGTGATAATTCTCGATAGTATCGCGACTTAATTCTGACGTCTTTTAAATAATTGGCACACGATAAAATTAATCGTGATTAATCTGCTCGCGTCGACGCTACTTCCTGTCGACGATGAATCACGAATCGCGTCGTCGAATGATTTTCCAAGTTTACCCGTCGTGCTTCGTCCTTATTCAACGCAAGGCTCGATCAAGGTGTTCAAATAAATCGTATATGAAATGTTGATAAAAAATGTGTGACTACTCGAAACGATTTAACTTGACGATTATTTCTTTTTTTTTTTTTTATTCGTTGCTCGCTGAAACAGTTCGTTGTACTTGTTGTATTTTTTTCGTACAAACTTTACAGAGAGTATTTTCGAATTTGGCGTTATCAAATATTGGGAAATATCGCGTTTCGTCGACGTCGAAACGGTCGGAGTAATTAATTTTTAGAAAAATTTCGTATCGGTGAATTTCGGTCCCGTTTCATTTTTATCTTCGACAGAGAAACCGTGAATACCGGATTTTCGAAAGCGAGACGATCGTTTCACGATGCTACGAGTAACGCGGGAAACGTTGAAATTGCATTTTAATACTGAAACTGTGTAACTAAAGTTTAATTGAATTAATGTTGCAATTTGTGCTACGAGTTTCTCTTTCCGCGGGGGAAGTCAGGCAAACAGAATAACTTTGCATGAAATCGATGAACGAAGGAGAACAGTCCCGACACTCCTCCGCGTATTAAAAATTTCAACGAACTCGTGGATATGAAATTTACGAGGGAATAAGTTTGCGCTCTTAAAAAATACCGGGATTACCTCGGAAGGACACTTTCGCAGCTTTATCTCAATTTCTCGGGAACTTTAAATTTTTACGTCGCCGACGGAAGAAATCATCGATATTTCAATTATTATTACGACAATCGGTTGAAATGTACCTCGCTGTCGATAAAAAACTGAAATGAAAAATGTAAGAATTTATGGTGCGCCGTTATAGTTCTGGATATTGGAATTGTAAATGTAGAACAGAAAATCGTTTCCTTAAGCAGTGAACGCGTTTAAATGTTAAACAAATATATGTTCGAAGTATATTTATTATTCCTAATCGATTAGTCGATTAGATTTTTTTTTTTTTTTTTTTTTTTTTTATTATTTAAATTCAGTGGTACAAGATTTGGAATTCTATAAACGCAAATTGTATCAATTCGTCATTGCAAGTCAGGCAGTGCAGAGAATTGCACGGCGGCAATTAAACCACCACTACTTTACATTCTATGTATACTTGATTTTATCGCGCTTGTCAAGTGCTTCGTCATTGCAATGGATTGTACGGAGACGGAATAAGGAAGAAAAAGAGAAGGAGACAGAGCAAGGATATTTATTAACCTTCCAGGTAATTGTAGGAAAGCCATTTCAAACGATACAAGATCGATGAAATGCGCAGGTGTTAGCGCAAGAAAAATATACAGTTGTGAGACGGGGACAGAATTCCAAAAAGGAGTCGAAAAGATGTACCATTGAACGAAAAGTTTATTTCCTAGAAGCGTTGATATTATTTATTTATTTATTTATTTTTTATTCGATTGCCAGTAACTTAAAATTTCTAGGATGAAATGCAATCGAAAAATACGCGAGTTAAAAGAAGATATCAATAGGTATTGTATACAACGGTTGTATTCAATCGTGCTGAGAATTAAATCGTTTAAACGAGACTAGAAATCGCACGAAAAAAAAAACAAAACAAAACTGAGACTTGTACACGTCCTCGGCGCGTCTGGACCACCACAAATTAATTACGAGCCGCGCAAGAGAGTATCAAGAGAGCAGCGACAAGGACAAACGCTGAGAGAACGAATGAGACACCGGGGAAGGGTGGCGGAGAGACGGAGACAAAGTACGGTCTCGAATTCCATGTACCCACGTAATTCACGTTAATTGGTATTCAGAGGGGTTACCCGTAGCGAGTGTGTCTTTTGAAAACAAGCTGGATCCGACCTGTCCAAAGGCAACAGCTCTTAAACTCGACTCCTTTCCCTTCGGTTGCTCGCTACACTTTTCCCTCCTTTTCTTTCACGAAAACCAGAAATCTTTTGCTACGAATCTTCGAGCTGGCGAGAATTCGTTTAGATTAACCGACTTTCAAAAATATTCATTCAATCGGTGAAAGGAACTTGGACCGCT
>NC_071981.1:4001987-4005812 GCF_026283585.1 Hylaeus volcanicus | reverse complement strand
GGAGACATTTGTGGGACTTGCAACATTAAATATTAACATTCGAATGATTTGCACTCTTAAATGGCAATATTTCAAGGACTTGCAGCCGTTTGTAGAAGAATTGATGTGACTTGCACCTCCGTGAAGGTGGATTGGTGGGACCTGCATTCTTTTTTTTTAAAAGTCCGGACTTCCAATACGTTCCAAACAGATTTATTGAACATCATGAGTCGCGTAAAGAATGTCGCAACTCGATGACGCGAATCGTAGAGCCAATTAAATTTCAATATCCGTATTGAGTTACGAGTGATGGAGACTAATACGTTTTATCGATCACTATTACATTTCCATCCCGCAATGGTAGAATTAATCGCCATTGTAAATTCGCATTAGGCGGAACATGTATTTGATCAGCAGCGTCGTGTCAGTAATTCGCTGCAACGGCGACAAAGTGCATTCCCTGCAGCACCGACTTTCGAGAGTGCACTAATTCCACACCCGCCACGATTTAATATGACACTTTAAGTCCGCACGATAAATGCCGGACGTTATCTTTATATTATCCTTATCAGACCGTGCCGCAGTCGCAGAGGTTCCATTAGCAACTACAAAATTCATCGTCGTAATTTAATACACGCCGTTAAATAATAAGTTCCACAAATAGGGGAACGAAAAGAAACGATGACCAGCAGGACAACGAAATTCATCGTTGTACGTGTTATGCAGCTGTTAACAAATGAATTTTTTTTTCTTTTCTATCCCTCGAATGAAGCCACGGGCAACGCCGGAGCTCGTTGATTATGACGTCAGATTCTTATTCATACTATGATTAGTCATAATGCTCTACGTAGATTCGACTGATATTTCTTTTATTGCCTCAACAATCTCGATTATCCTTATTCGCCAACTGCTCGCGATTTTCCGTCCCTTTTTATTTCAATTCTTCGAAAATAAATTTCGCTATTAATTTCACTTTATTTCGTTCATATATTATGTCGTATATTTTTAAATTTTCTATTTACAGGACACATAATTTTGTTTCAATTTCCGTTAATATTTATTTAACTTTATTCAGCGACCAATTTCGCGATTCCCGGACACTTCTCTCCCGTTTCAATTTTATTTTACCGATGTTAACCTCGATGTCGGTTAGCCACATATTCCGTCATTTCAAGAAATCACTTTTCGAGGTTTCCGTGCGCGTTGTATATTTTTCGCCGGTGCATTCGGTTTTCGCAAACAGTATTTCGATAATATTTTAGTACCGCTTCGATTTATTACATTTACAAACAAATTTGACGTTCGTTAATTTTCAAATTAAATTTACCAAATGGATTTTATCAACGTACATGTATAAACGTACAATTTTTCTACGAGCATTCTATGGCTCAATATTTGTTTTCGTGCTCGTACGAGTGTTCTTTTGAACGTTCCGCAATACTGTTAATTATCTATGAACCTCGAATCACCGCTAATTGCGTTGACTTAACGGTACAACGGATTCGCGAACGAAAGTTTGTGCTCCTTTAAAATTACGAAAAAAAACACGAGACCCGAGAAACCTTGCCAGCTGGCAGTTGGCGTGATTAAAAAACTGCGGAAATGCAAGAGGGGTTCAATTGCATTTCTCTTCCGTCTGCCGTGGTGTAATCGAACGGAAACCGAGAATTCTTTGCTCTGTACACACGTGTAATTTGACCCCTTCGGAAACCAATTTCTTCCAAAGCTGCAAACACGTATTTTAATTACAAAATATTGCCGTGCCACGGCAAAATCTTTCTTTAATCATTTCCTTTATTTATATACTTCGAAAAGAATTAAATATACTTATTGTAATATTTCTAGATACAAAAGATGACTGAAACATAAAGGAACGAAACATTCGAAATAAATTTTGTGCTTGTTTTCGAGGCGGAACAATTTTAATCTGCATGCGTGTGTTTGTCATCTTGGTGGATGTTGTATATTACAATGCGCGCTGGGTACGAAAGGGTTAAAGCAGTTAGACGTTCAAGAGGCACGAAAAGGAAAAGTCTAGCGTTAGGGACGGGAAAAAAAGACGGAAAGTTGAGTGAATACTGGGGCCCTCGATGACGAGGGGAAACAAAAGCAGCATTATTTGGGAATTCAGCTGCTGAGGGCATCGATCGATAATAATCTCGCGCAACCGTGCATTCAACAGAAGTGTAACTGTGTTTTCCAAACTGGGGGGGCGTGACTCCTAGGGGGGGGCGCCTTGCAATTACACGTTTGTCGACGAGGCTAAACAATGTTATACGTATTCGTTACCTTATGCAATTAATTTGGTATTTTTAATTTTCACGATTTTCAAATTTATATCCCATTGTCTGCGGTATAGAATATTTTGTCTTCTCTTTGGTGGGACGTTTTTGGAGAAGTTCCTAAGCCACTGTGTAAAGCTGAGCTTCCATTCGTGGCTTCGAGGACCTCTCGAAAGGAAACGCGGTTGTCTCCTTGATAATTCGATTTTCCAGCCGAGCTTAATCCACGCTCAATCGTGCTCAAATTATATCGCGGAATTAAGGGGCCAACTTTGGAAGTCGAGTCGCTCCGGCGATTCGCTGCCAACTTCGGGAATCGTAGTTGCGCGTTTGAATCGATTTAGTGGGGCCACCGGTGGAATAAATTATTTATCTTGCTACCCGTGCGGAATAATCTGTGACTCGCTGAGCTGGACGTAAATTCCGAAAGGAGTCCGACTATCTAGACCGCCATATGACGAATTCAAATAAAAATTGCTGACGGATGCTGTCGCGTCACGATACTTTCCAACGCGTCACTTTCAATACCATTTTAATTACTGTAGAAATGTACATCGTGGACCTCATTCGTTTCGATCTTTTTATTTCTACAAACTTTATAAATTTATACCATTATTTACTTATTTGTTTACTTACAAACTTGAAAAAATTAATATACAAATTAATGAAATGTATAGAAATAAAAAAAAAAAATCAAGGCTATGTCCGCGAATAACGATGTACGTTAGAATAATAATTAAACGAATTAATTAGATTTTGTTTAATTTTATAAATTGAATCGTCACACGAGTAGATTCGAACTAGTCAAATTGTTAAATTAAAAGCGTTTGTCCGAGCCCGCTTAATAAATGTCCAACATTCACGAGGTCGTAAGTTTGCCCTCGTCAAAGGTTACTTTTACGGCTTGCCCTTTGTCTTTGAAGTAAAAAATAGGACAGAAGCGCGGATAGTAGGAAACGGTCGATTTGAAATGTAGAAAAAAAGCGCACAATTAACAGCAGGAAAACTGGTTTCGTCGGTTCGAAAAAAAAACTGGGACATCGTTCGAGCTGGGATTCTCGAAGCGCTGAAAAGCGTTCTTTAATTCGTGGCCGAAGACCTGGCGCCAAGACGGAGATACGAATCTTCCCTCTGGCGTTGGACTTCATTTTATACACTTTACGGCCTAATCACGCCTGGCTAATTACACTATTACCTTTCGGGTTGTTACTGGCTCGAGACCAAGGCTCGGGGATGGAAAACATTATGTCCACCTACGCGAAACTTAAATTCGCGTAAATATTGATTGAAAATTCCGACGAATAAATCGTGCAATTAATGTTACCAACGTTGCCAATTACATTAGAAACATCGATATCGAAACAGAGATATTAAATGAGCATAACGTAAATCGTAATAATATCAATGGCATAGAATTTAATATTCCTGTGCTATCAAATTCTAAACGTATATTAATTTTATCGAAACATGTATGTATTGTTCAAGAGAATTATTAATTCTGTTTTAAACGAACGCGAATATAATTGAATTCTGACTCGAGAACCAAAGGAAGTTGATATATATA
>NC_071981.1:3998247-4001587 GCF_026283585.1 Hylaeus volcanicus | reverse complement strand
GAATATAATTGAATTCTGACTCGAGAACCAAAGGAAGTTGATATATAAATATATATATTTATATATATATATATATATATATATATATATATTTATATATTTATATTTATTTATATTATTTATATTATTTATTTATATTTACATTTATATTTATATATATTTATATATATCAACTTCCTTTGGTTCTCGAGTCAGAATTCAATTATATTCGCGTTCGTTTAAAACAAAATTAATAATTATATTCGAAGGAAATGAGTTAACAACGTAATTAAACGTCACATCGCGATTATTCAATCGTCGATACTTTTATTAACTCCCTGCGTTTTTGCAACAACGTTAATTCGTGCTTGTACAATTATCGTCGTTTATACCATTATTTACTTATTTGTTTACTTACAAACTTGAACAAATTAATATACAAATTAATAAAATGTATAGAAATAAAAAAAAAAATCAAGGCTATGTCCGCGAATAACGATGTACATTAGAATAATAATTAAACGAATTAATTAGATTTTGTTTAATTTTATAAATTGAATCGTCATACGAGTAGATTTATTACGATATACGAGATTACGATATATTTTATAATATATAAATATATATATATATATATCAACTTCCTTTGGTTCTCGAGTCAGAATTCAATTATATTCGCGTTCGTTTAAAACAAGATTAATAATTCTCTTGAACAATACATACACGTTTCGATAAAATTAATATACGTTTAGAATTTGATATATATATGTATATGAAAGAAAAAAGGAAGGAAAAACGGTACACGACAACTGAGGTCTGCTTTCAAATAAATTCCTCTGATCTTTTCTTTCTTGAAAGGAGTCTCGAGTTTCATCGCGAACGAGCATTTTACAAATAACAAAGGCTGGTAGTTCGAAAATAATTAATAATAGTAGTTCCATTCCGTAAATATAATAACAAGCGGCACACCGACAGCGGAGTTGGTATCTAAGGAAAAATTTTTAATTAATCCATTCTCGTTTATCTTGAGGAATAAAAACCCGTCCGTTCGGCTCTGTTTATTCGTTCGAAGTCTGTTTTATAATGAAACTGCGCACGCAGTCTTTTTTTTTTCGTTCACGCAAATGTTTATATACGTTTTTCGTGAAAACTTTTGCTAAGTAACTTTATCGTCGACGCGTTGAATTAAAACAGGCGACGTCGAGCACACAAGGCACTTGTGTTCCGCGTAATATACACACAATGCACACGTACACGTGCATTTCTCTTTATGAGTCCTGCATAGTCGTGAACGTTAACGATTTTCCCGCGCGAAACGGATTCGAGCTGGAAATATTACGTCGACCAGCGACAACTTCGTCGTTTACTTCGAACAAATCTCTGTTGTATCTTTCAAATAATTGCTAGATAAATTATTACAAAGTAATTAAACGAAAAAAAGAAATCAATATATACGAAACACATCGAAGAATATGTATTGTAATTCTAATTTTGGTTTTAGTATTTGAAATCAATGCGTATTATTACACATTAAAATTACTAAACATTACGGATCGATTATCTAAAGTGACCTGTTCGTTTCAGCTTCGACGATAATTGTACAAGCACGAATTAACGTTGTTGCAAAAACGCAGGGAGTTAATAAAAGTATCGACGATTGAATAATCGCGATGTGACGTTTAATTACGTTGTTAACTCATTTCCTTCGAAAATCATTCGATCAGCCAGATAACGTATTACGTTGACAAACACAGCGGCGATTAGTGGGACGTTATACGCCAATGGTGATACAGGCAAGTCTGCAGTCTGTTTAAACCCATTGGCGTAGTGGCTCTTCGCGTTTCACAGCCTTGTATACACGGGGATCGTAAAATCGTGGCCGTACCATTTATGATTTACAGGTTGACAAATCGCTTCTGGCAACTGGCCTATGCTTTCCTTTTTTTCACGATACCGATGTTGTTTTCGTTGCGCAAATCTTTTCACTCCTGCGCTTTTGTTTATTTGAAATTTTAGACGAATTCAGAGTTGGGTACAATTCTTGGCTAAATTGAATGACGAATGAAAGAAAAACGCTTATATTTTTAGTAATATTTAAACCGATTGAATTGATATGAATACAAGTACAACAATGTCATTGGTAGATCGAATAAATGAGGCGACTAAGTCGTTAAACATTGGTTTTATTCGCAGTGGTACGACGATGACTGTGTAATTTGTCTACCTCGACTGAAATAGAATTTTCTAATGACCGAGAAGCAATAAAGTTCATGTTTATTGATATTTCTGTAGGATTGGAATACAGTATGAAATTTATATTCATCGTGGCTCTCATAAAATGAAAAACCAGACAGTTTTTCTCTGTGCAATTCCATTTGCATTCGATTGGATTCAGCTACATTGGAAGAGGATCGGGAACAAAAATTCTGCCACGGTCGGTTTGGTCAATTTTTTTGCCGGCCTACAGTTCGAAGATAAATTAATAAATGGTTTAATTTGAAATCGAACGGGGCTATCGCTTTGTTTGCGACTCCCTCGATTTTACGGTTAACACTTTTGTTGTTTCGAATAATTTAAACGAATGGAAATTTCAAATTTTTCATTACGAAATATTTTTCATTCTGTTACTCCGATATCAGTTTTTATTCGACATTCGGTGGGAGGACAGTTTATTTGTCTTTTATTCGTTATTCGAAATTGTTACGTGAATTGTTGCCACGTTTGGAAAAATCGGGGAAAGGTGGAAAGTGTGCAGCCACTGATGCAGCCGCCTATGGATCGTCCTTGGCAGTTTGCCGCGCAGAGAAATAATTGTCCCCGAACGCTTGAACCCACGCTCTCCATCGTGGACAGTATTTCTCCCGTCAGCTCGGAGTGGGTTTCGCAATAATAGGAAAAAAGGTGACCCTCGCTATTCAGGCCCAAAGCGGTTATTTCTCACTATAATTTAATAACGGCTTGTATTTTGATAACGTTATTATTTCGTGCCATTCCGAAAGCGAAGGACTGCTTTTCGACAATTTACACGCGTCCAATTAATTCGAAGGAAACAACACCAGTGAATGCTTGACAAAGGATAGATGCATCTAAAATGCGTTTCAACTTGTTGTTACCATTACAATTAACGGCGACGACATCTGAGATAGAAAGTATCCTAACTAATCGATAAATTATTTTATTAATTAAACAGATTTTTGAATTAAAACAAAATCGGGTGGTCATTCAAATTATTATTATTGTTTGTCAAAAAATTAGTGTCAAGGAAAAATAGGAACACATACCTGAATTGTTACAATTATCCTATACTTTTAGCCTAATTAATATAGTAACATAATATTAACGCTAATAATATAGTATATAT
>NC_071981.1:3991080-3998237 GCF_026283585.1 Hylaeus volcanicus | reverse complement strand
TATAATATTATTTTACTATATTATTATATATACTATATTATTAGCGTTAATATGATGTTACTATATTAATTAGGCTAAAAGTATAGGATAATTGTAACAATTCAGGTATGTGTTCCTATTTTTCCTTGACACTAATTTTTTGACAAACAATAATAATAATTTGAATGACCATCCGATTTTGTTTTAATTCAAAAATTTGTTTAATTTTTATTATATATATATATATAGTATATATGTATAGTATATATAATAATATAGTAAAATAATATTAACGCTAGAAACAATTTCATTGTTCGACGATGTATTTATCAATTCACTTTGCATATTGTTTATTTGCGTTATTTTATTCTACGTCTTTCTAAAATATAATTTCCTATGACGACGATTACGTGGCCGAGATAACGCAACGATGAATCATTCCGTGTTGCATATTTATGTGAAATGCACTTCGGTAATACGCAGTGTTGACATTCATGCGTGAAGCGATTTACAGGGAATAAATTCCACTGTACAAAGCTGCGAGTTACATGGAAGAAACCCTAGGAGGAAAAAAAAAATCACGGAATGACCCGTGTCTAAAGCAGTCTCTGCTAGATGGCCTTACCGACGAGTTCAGTATGTGTCAGGTCCAGGATGAAACACACCACTCCGCCGACCCTTTCTTCCATCTCGTCGTCCAGCTCTTTCTCTAAGTCAGCGTTTCTCAAACTGGAGCCCTCCAAAGGAAAAAAAAAAGATATCGTATCGTGAAACAAGAAAAAAAATGGTTCTTGCGATACGAAATGTTTGACAAAGAGGTCTTCGAAACTGATAAACAAAGAAATTACCGTATCTTCGTGAAGTTTTGTTTCAAATTCGTTTAGTTCAAATAATTCTAAATAAATTCAAACGATCGTTGTTTCTACTTTATGGGCTCCGCCAAGAATTTTCTTTTGTTTCGAGGATTCCCGCGGAGGGCGGAGTTTGAGAAGCGCTGCTCTATATTATCACGTTACAGCCGCCAAAGCCAATGAAAAAAACGTTCGAACGGCTTTCAACCTTCCAACGGTCTCGTCACATGGGTGGTCGCGCGCGCGCGTCACTTCTTGCAATGCGCGCTCGTGTTTACTCGAATGTTATAAATTCAAACCCCTGGCTTGCCGTAAATATTTATGAACGCACGAGCCACGGGCGGTAATGGGATGTACGCGACGAAACATGATCGAAATACAACAAATCTCTGTAATTGTAATTATCCTGGTTAATGCTTTTGTTGGAGGAAAATCTTACCACTCGTACTAATCGTTTTATTTACTTATTCAACGTTTTCGATTTTCTTTCTTTTTTTGTTCAAAGTCATCCTCGATACTTTCGATCGGTTCAAAGACGTGTCTGTCGAGAACAAACAAATAATTCTACAAACAATTCGTTTTTATAAATCCTTTTAAATTCGATCGTAACATATATGAAATAGATTCGGAAAATTGAAACGTACTCGAACCGAAAACGACGAGTTTGTTCCTAATAATTTTTGGAGTTCACCAGCGAAGCATTTTTCCTGTTTACGTGAAAATTTGTCGAAAAATGTGCAGGTTGCAGGTGGACACATTTCAGAGACGGATACTCCAGTTTCTAACTGACAGCTGTGAAGTGTTCGCGCGTTGTTTGCAGATGTAACTGACTCTACATATTTTTTTTTTGTTTCTAACGCGGCAAAATAACAGCATATTTGTGTTTGCAACGTGCAGTAATTTTTTTCTTACATCTATATGTATAAATGTATCCGCGATTTTTATTACGGGTCGTTTTTACCTCCGAGTCTCTCTCTCTCTCTCTCTCACTATCTCAGCGTGGATTTATTTCGTCATTAAAACTGGGTAAAGCGGATACATACGTAACGTAAAAAAGAGAAATTCGAAATAACGGTTTGTTTAAATTACAGTCGACGCGCGGGAAGAAAAATGACCGCGGTTCTAAGATTCTTGAACAGTTTTTAAAACCTTTGACAGATTTTATTCGGGCGTATGCGAAATATTTCATTGTGTATTTTATATTGCACCAAAACTCGGCCCATTCCCATCGCCGAGTCGTAACGCGCTTGGCTATAAAAAAATTCAATATTCCGCGGAAATGTGTAGTTGCCGGAGAGAAACGAAAGAAGAAAATAAGATTCAAGTTCTAAAATACACTCCGCGTGGGAACGAGGAGCGGCGGTTGTAGCGCTAGGTCAGCGATAATAAATAATTTCGCAACTACGGCACGATTTTATTACGACCGGTGCATTTAAAACTTTCTTTTCTTTTTGTGTTTGCAAATGCGCCCGAGTGCTATTAGTATCGTTACCGCGAAGCATGCTCCTTTTCTTCTAATTATAATTTATCAACAAAGCCTACAACGTTAGCCGTTAAAAAATGAAGTTGCAATCGATGCTTGCTAGTTGAAAAGTCGAATTAGAAACGTCTGATAGTCGACGCAAGTCGTTCCGTTCCTAATTACGTTAAGCTACGTATAAATTTTCATTTTAATTAAATATTTTAAATTCCTCCCTGTATTTATTCGCACAGAGAAACGACAAAGATATAACGCCATTAATAAAATTTAATTTTTGCTCGTGAAAATTTAAATAGGGTATGTCAACTTCGTTCCTCTTGTAGTCATCCAAGAATTAATTAATTTGTTTGAAATGAATAATTTCGTGGCCCGGTTTTTACGCTACACATCGTTGGACCGACCTGTATTACAACTCCGCATTATCTTAACACTTTATCTACCGGGCTATTTAGAAGCAGACTTTAATTTCAAAAAGAATTTTCTACAGTAGCATATGCCAATCTAGGCTGACAATAATTCCTCCATACCGTTACTAGGTATATCGAGAGCCAAGTCTGTTACTAAACACTGAACATTATTCGTAGACAACCATCGACACAGTAAATACATTCGAATAACTAAATACTGCAATTAAAAAGCCTATAAATAGGCTCCCGGTAAATAAAGTGTTAAAACGTCCCACGGTTCCTTCGAATTCGTAGCGCGCGCTCGAACCGCCTCGAGTCTTTTTATATCCATTACTATTATTCAACGATGTATACAGGTGTCGCAGCCTTCCTTATCCACTCGGCTGTGCGCACCGACACGCGCGTAATTACACGCGACAATGATAAAACGAACAGTGTGACGCATTCTCGTGAACGCTAGTGTATCACGTTTTATCCTCTCGGGCCTGAAACGAAGAAACGGACAAGCGATACGAATGCGCCGGGGAAAGCTGCAACAAGCTTTAAACATTCGAACGATTTATAAATACAACCGAATAAATCCCCGAGCCTGGTCCTCGAAACTGAGGTAAACTTAATTTTCATTTTATTTCACGTCTTTATCTAATTTGTAATAATACAATGCAGGCAAAAGTGAATACTTGCTTTGACGAAGGCCATCGGATAGTCGTTTGGTACTTTCGACAACCGTGCAACCGGCCATTCCTGTGTTAATTAATGATAAGATTACGAAAGGTTCGGATACGCTTAAAACAGTCGTGTGTATCACGGTTTCGGGAAGAGACGCTTAATTTACAAAGAAACAGCTCGGGAGCTCCTTATTATCCGCAGGAAAATAATTAATTAGCGATGCTCTCTCGTGTCGGCTGTACAGCTGGTGCAATCATTCTTCGGCTGACTCAGCTGCTACGTGGCTGAAAGCGTTGCGGAGAAAAACATCGGTCGCATTAAAGATAGAGGGGAAGAAGACACCAGGCAAACGGTTATTGTTTGTGACATCAATCTGAAACAATTACTTTCTCTTAACTTTTCGCAAAACCGTCTACATTCATTCACTGATTCGTGCTTACGTATCACTGGTTCGTTGTCTAACAGCTTCTATACAAATATATTTAGAGCCAGAGATTTACTTGCGGCTTGCAATGCTATAATAATTAATTAAGTTTCCACTTCGTGACTCGAGACATCCAATAGAAAAAGAATTATTGAGACTTGCAGTCATTTACTAAGGACTTGCAATAGTACAATAATTAGCAACGATTGTGCTCCGTGATTCGAAGCTTTCATTGGGGAAAGAATTATTGAGACTTGCAGTCATTTACTAAGGACTTGCAATAGTACAATAATTAGCAACGATTGTGCTCCGTGATTCGAAGCTTTCATTGGGGAAAGAATTTTTATGACTTGCAGTCATTTACTAGGGACTTGCAGTGATAAAAGTGGATTTGAAATAATCTCTCGTTAGTCTGTAAAATATACACGGTGATCGTTAATTACGGTGTGTATGACGTTCGGGCGTGATAAAACATCATGCATATAAAAAATAGCAAAAGGTCTATCGTAGAAACAAAACTCAGACACCGTGAACGGAAGTGGTGTGTGTGTGTGTGTGTGTGTGTGTGTGTGTGTGTATATTCTTTTATCGTTATGATCCTTCCGCAGTTTCCTCTTTGTCTCCCTTCGTCGCGAATCACAACAGCCATGTTTCGTCCTCCGAAGTGCACAGACATAATATGCATAAAACATGATACGGTCACGCATACATCACGCCAGAATTCCTTGAACATTGCCATCAAGAGAACCTCGTTGTCGGTGATCGGTAAAATTTGATTCGAATAATATATAACCATTTGGAACGCTCTATAGCGATTCCAGATAAACTTTGTATTATTCGCGCAATGGAAGATTTAATTTATTTTATAATTCCGAACTGTTATTCGAGAACTGTTTATTATTTAATTGCTATACGAAATTTTTGTTTAGATAAGAATCAGGTTTTATCTTTATACGTCTCTGTTGTTTAACTTTTTAATGATACTGTACCACCGAGCTAAAGCTTCTTCAAGTCCAAGTGCGCACGCGCACCACAGGCACAAGCACACTCGGTGTGTGTATTCTTAAAGCGGAAAAGATTAACAAGCAAAAACGACCGGTGAGAGCGTATTGAATTCTGCACATCCCCGGACAAAAATCGACGAACGCGCATCAATAACAATAATTGGAATTGTTGCTTGGTATAAAATTATCGGTCAATTAACGTCATCGCGAACATTCTACTCATCTTTATTAATAGACGTTTCGACCATGAGGTTTTCTGGTGCGAAACTTATTATTTTTTTTTACGAGCACAACTGTTTGAGGCATACTATGCAAAATAAAAAGAAAACTCAAGCTGCACGAAATTACAATTCTATTAATTATTCAGTTTTGAACTTACAAGGAAAGGTCGATAATTGATACGCGAGGAAAAAATTTGTTGAGAAAGAGCATCGAACAACGCGCTTGTTTATTATGATTAATTTATCTCATAATTTATTAATATTTATATGAGATAATTAATTTATCCCATAATCCCAGCATGTTAATACGCTCGAAGTCGAAGACCTTTGTTTTGTTTTAACGAGAGTCGAAGCGATCGGGAAAAAACGCATTCACCGGCAATCGAAGAATTTCATTATCTCCGCGGGGTTATCACGGGTCACCGAATAGCCCTATCTATCGTCGTTCATTCAGGGAGCCATTTAATTACCAGAATTCCATTCAGCTTGCGCGGTGCCACTTGGTTCGCCGATTTACCATCGTTATTACTCTGTTTCTACACGCGGTGTGTATTCCTCGTGTCTTCGTGCGTTGTCCCTACACGTAAACACGGCTGGCAGAGGACAGACAGATGGAAGAAGGGCGAACGAGAATCGAACAGAGGGGGGCAGAGAGAAATGCCGTGGGATCGGAATTTCTCGAGAACATTATTATCATTTGGAATTACGCGAGCGATTCGATTCGCTGGTAATGCAGTCGCATAATTTCCCGGGGTGTACAGCTGCGCGTTTATGTACCCGGCCGTGACGCGTGCTCGGTATTCAACCGACTTCAAAATAAAGGTATAGAAATTTATTAAACGAAACACCCCACTCGTCGTCACGGTCGAAGCTGAATAGTGGGGACACGCGCGGATCTCGGCTACGTTCTTATCGATGTTTATGTTTCTGGGACGATAACGAGTCTCAGATCGAACGGTCGATAACTCGCGGCCATTTAAATTCAACTCGATTTCGGACGATCGAACGTTATTTCTAGAAAAGCGATATATAAATGCAACCTACGTTTTCAAACGTTTGGGTATAGTTCTTATATACAATCCGAACAAACATATCAAGTCCTCTTAGTGTTCGTTACAAGATACACCGTAGAGAATAAGTTTCCAGGGGACATTGGCATGTGTACATTTAATTTGATCATTATTTTAAATTGTCGAACGTGAAAGTGACGACAACGATGGCGAATTAATATTTATAACGGGTTACGAGTTCATCAGGTGTAGAACAAACATAGGTATCTAGTGTTCGATGATAGTCCACCAGAAATTTCCCAAGCATTCTCGTTCTATGCTCAGAGAAAATATTATTTCTATTTTTGTTTTGTTTTAACGAGGTTATTAACGATCTCTAAATACTTAGAGGATTCACAACGTCTTGGAGTGTACACGGGGACTGTGTCGAGTGTGCAGCTTTTCAAGTGGATACACATCACGATACTGAAAGTTATTTATAATGCGCCGTTGGTCGTGGCCGAGGCTCAGACGCGAATTGTATATGATGGAATCGTGTGTATGATAGCTACCACTCGGGTACAGTGCGGTCCAAAAGTTGCCCGATTAGTTCGCCATTGGTTTCTCCTTCTCGGCCACGTTGCCCGACCACTGTTATCATTCACGTTACTAATCCACCTTCCCTTTATTCCCTTTATTCTCACTACATCTTCCCACTTCTCTGTCGTTAACCTCCTCGTGTTCGACGTTTTATTGCCGTGTTCGAGCGCATTATTTCACGTCCGCTAATTTTACTAACGAACCCGTAATCTCGCCGATGTTGTTTCCACTTTTCAATCGGTGTTACCAAATATATCAGCGAAATTCTTATCTAGATAAAAATGTTAATCGATCGCTCGTCATTCGATCGGTATTCGCAATGACCGAATAAAAGTATTTCAACAAAACGAGGTGTCGCGAAGAAATTTTTGACGAACTTGTACGCAGCCGGAATGAATCGCACGCGGAGAGCTCGGCGATGTAACGATTTCGAAATCGAGAGGCATCTCAACTGGACAATAAGGAGACAACATTTTTACACATCTAAGATATGCGTACGAATTATTTCATTTCTATTCAATTTATGACTTATG
>NC_071981.1:3988555-3991070 GCF_026283585.1 Hylaeus volcanicus | reverse complement strand
ATGACTTATGTAATTATTTTCTACGTATGAAGTAAAAAGAACGTTCACTATTTGAAAGAATTTCTCGGACTTGCGACGATTTATTAGAGACTTGCAGTTGCAAAAGAATTACTAGAATTTTTGGACCTTTTTGTTTTTCAACAAGCGTATATTTCGCTTCTCCAATTTTTTTTAAAATTTTGTTTCGTAGTTACGGTTCGAAAATAAATGTTATACGCGTGCTATATCCTAAATTCCATTGGCGGGGATGCATTTACAAAATTGTGCGAAGCTGGTTGGAACGGCAACGAAAACATTTGGCCCCTATCAATTCGAACAGCCTCGTAATATTTAATTATTATTCCGCGACGATCCGAAATAATTCATCGATAATATGCATTGTGAAACTCTTCAGTTTGAAAGGCAAATGCATATTTAATCGACAAATGAATTCGGTGAATGCAGTATGCACGATAACGTTTCATTATTTAATATTATTGTAGGAGAGCCTCTCTCATCATCGGATGCAGCGGTTATCAATCTCGTGTCCCTAATAACGAATAATAAACGTTACCGTAAAGTTACGAGTGAATAATTCATTACGAAATAATTTCGTATAACAAACACTGCTGTTTCGGTTGCATCACAATTACTTTGTTGTTGGAGTAATTTCTCCGATAAATTTTAATTTCACCGTATATTTCACGTTTCATTTTACAAAATGGTAAGCCGTATTAAAAAAGTTTAGCAGCGTGTACTAGCCGAATCAATCGAGTTCCACGTACCCAAAGTATGAAATTTCAATTTACAAATAACACGATATCCGATGTACCTTTTTAATTTGGGCAAATTTAATATATCACTTTATTTCCGCGTATGGAATACTTCGTATTTTTCCAAAATGTTTTCCGGTTACAAAAAGTTTCGATTTTCCGCATTTTAACGCCGCATTGTAACTAAAAACGTGGTATTCCCAATTCGTGAAAATGGAGATGGCTTATCATTGTGTCTCGTTTCGGAGCCACTCGGTTTATCGTCACATTGATTGTGCCCCGCTGAGTGCAACGTCGACGAGCCAAATGTCGAATCGATGGTCAATTTCTATTACGAACCTCGAATATATGTATGAACGACCCATTGCACCTTGCAACGAGGTTAGAGGACCGTCAGGTCAAATCGATAATTCGTTTAATCCTCCCTCTCTCACCCTCGTTATAAAAAAAAGAAGAAAACACGAAAAATACTTATAAATACGTGTCTCTTTGTTCGCTAACAAGCTCGAAAATTCTGCGAAAAGATCCATTGTTTTCGATTCAGAAATGAATATTTTTTGTTAGTTTAAATTCGGATTATTTCAAGCAAAGACTACGTTAAAATACGATAGGTTTATATAAAAATGGGAAATTTAAAATTAAATTTAGATGAAATTCTTTTTCAATTTCTACTCTCCTATAGAAAATTATATTCTTCTTTTTTTTCTATTCGTTATCTGTTCGTAGTCGATGCGGTTGGTCGATAACGCTATCTTCTTTACGAATGACAACAGCGATATCGAATAGCCACTTGATCTGATGAACTGTGCAATTCGATGTAGATAGAGTGTAAGGCACTGTTCAGTTATTCAGTTGCACAGATTGCTAGATAACATGTAAGCTAGTCGTTTCTAATAATAGTTTCCTGATACTAGTTCGTCGAATGTTATTGTTAATTTAAAACCTCATGTAATCCGGCAAAACTCTCCTCCCAATCGATGAAAGATATTTTGTTGCGAATAAGATCAAAGGTTAATCCGATTGCAGCGTGAGATTAGATTTTATAGAGAAGATTTACGTCGGGTACACCTTCATTTCCCGTCTACTCGCTCGCTTCATTAAATCGGTGCATTTTCTCTATCTTCCTATCTCTCGCGAACAGGAGCGGTCGAAGCAAGTATTAGCGTCCGCTAAGTCTTCGCTAAGTTTCTAACTAAGCTTGCCCTTATCAAATATTGTAATTCTGTTATACAGTGGCGGAGCAACTCTCCCTCTACGAAACCTCTTACCGAAATAATCGGGTAAACGTTTACAGAAACTGTAATCTCCTTTAATTCGAAGGTAGTTTTAAAATAGACCGAACACTCGATAGGGAACGAAACGGTACAAAGTGTTGCTCCATCTCGGAGCAATAAAAATTTCAACGACCTCGTAAAAGTTCAGCTAGTGTTCCGAGAAGTAAAAGAATTAATGGAACTTGGGATTTCTAAGAGGGGAAGGATTATCAGCGACACGTATAGTTCTTGACTTACGGCTTGCAATAATAAAACGTTTACTGAAACTTGTTACGAACTTGCAACCGTACGATAATTAGTGACACTTGTACTTTTTTGTTCGAGGTTTGGAATAGTGAAAGCATTTTTGTGACTTGCAGGGGTTTACTAGGGACTTGCAATGGGAAAAGAATTAGCGATATCTGTAATTCTTTGTCCAAAGTTGATATTACAGAAAGAATTTTTGAGACTTGCAGCAGTTTACTAGGGACTTGCAATGGGAAAAGAATG
>NC_071981.1:3985195-3988545 GCF_026283585.1 Hylaeus volcanicus | reverse complement strand
TTGAGACTTGCAGCAGTTTACTAGGGACTTGCAATGGGAAAAGAATGAGCGATATCTGTAGCTCTTAGTCCACAGCTAATATTATAGAAAGAATTGTTGAGACTTGCAGCAGTTTACTAGGGACTTGCAATGAGAAAAGAATTAGCGATATCTGTAATTCTTTGTCCAAAGTTAATATTACAGAAAGAATTGTTGAGACTTGCAGCAGTTTACTAGGGACTTGCAGCAGTTTACTAGGGACTTGCAATGGGAAAAGAATGAGCGATATCTGTAGTTCTTTCTCCAAAGTTAATATTACAGAAAGAATTGTTGAGACTTGCAGCAGTTTACTAGGGACTTGCAATGGGAAAAGAATTAGCGATATCTGTAGTTCTTTCTCCAAAGTTAATATTACAGAAAGAATTGTTGAGACTTGCAGCAGTTTACTAGGGACTTGCAATGAGAAAAGAATTAGCGATATCTGTAGCTCTTAGTCCACAGCTAATATTATAGAAAGAATTGTTGAGACTTGCAGCAGTTTACTAGGGACTTGCAATAGGAAAAGAATTAGCGATATCTGTAGTTCTTTCTCCAAAGTTAATATTACAGAAAGAATTGTTGAGACTTGCAGCAGTTTACTAGGGACTTGCAATGAGAAAAGAATTAGCGATATCTGTAGCTCTTTGTACAGGATTAATATTACAGAAAGAATTTTCGAGACTTGCAGCAGTTTACTTAGGTTAGGTTTATCTCTCTGTTATTTAAATTCGTCTTTAGCTATTTTCGGAATTACAATATCTAAAGATACAGGAATATGAAAGAATTATTAAACTCTCCGTCCGATCGATCGATCGTCCAAGAGTATCCGTGTCGAGCGAACGAAAGAAAATAACAGGGATTGTTTAATATTGAAACTCGCGGCGAGACGGTATTCTAAAAATTAAATCCGGACTCCGTAATGAACTACCTTGAGCAGCAGCTCGCCAGATCGATATCCTCGAAGCGTTTTTGCCGCGGAAACCACTCCCCCGCAATAAAATATATTCGCTCACTCTTTTAATGTAACCAAACAAGACTCGAAGCAAAGGAGAACAAGAAACAGCATTACAAAGAACGCTGAATCTTTTTACCGATGGAGACACGTTCTTTCTGGCGTCGTTTGGGACTTGGCGTCCCTCAAGAGACATTCAATGTCTCGTACAGTGGATCTCAACCGATGTTTTGCTAGATTTCGAGGTTTTCTTTAAAAATGTATCGGTTCTGTTCGTTAAAAGTCCCATTAATCGTGTTTCCTTTCTTTCTGTTTCAGGTTCGTAGAGTTTCTTGTTCAAGAGTGCCCCAGGCGGACGTCTCTCGATCGCAGTCGTCGATGGGTGAGATTTCTGTAAAACAGACGCATTCTAAGGGTATGCAAATCGAATTTTACGAGAAAGGAGGGAAACGAATTAGATTTCTCCTCCTCTTCTCCTCTTTTTTTTTCTTTTTTTTTTTTTAATCTAACACAATCGTCTTCCCTTCGATTAAAAAGTTTCATCGCTCAGATTCGTTACAGAACAATGGCCGAGACACGATTAAATTCTCGCCAACACGTGAATTCGATGTATCAAAAAGATACATCTCTCTAGTTTCCCCTCCGTTCTCGAAATGGGTCAGGCAACTTTACATAAGCTCGATAAAGTCGAGGAACCTAACTCATTGTCGCGTTAAAAATTTCAGTGAACACGGTGAACAGATAGAATTCATCTCGGAAATAAGGTCGTGTTCTCGAATAATAATAAATCCGGCGTAATAAAATACTCGGGCGATTCGGTTCCCTCAGCTTCTCTGAAAAGGAGCAAAGACGGTTATACGAAATCCTGTTTCTTCCACGTGAAACGTTCCGGCTCTGAAAATAAAAATTACGAACTAGAGACACGAGGTGATTTTTGACAATGACTCAAAAAATTACTCTGTCGGAAGAAAATGGAAGGAAAATGAATAAAAATAAATAAACTAATCAGTCAGTAAAGAGTGTAAAAGTTCAGAAATTTGTTATTTTTCTTTGGAGAAAATCCTTGTTTCGTTCGTTTTTCTTACATTTTCGACTGACCCAATAGTTCTGTGACTCACTGTATATTTTAGAGTGGTATCGTTTTATAGGATTACTCGGCGAAGAGATAAACGGCCAATGATACGAGTCCCTCGTTATCAATGTTTATCAATATTTCGTTACATAATTCCTTCGTAAGGCAAAAAGAACTCGCGTTGGAAGTTTTATTGGCTTTAAACGCTCGTTATTTGACGATCGGTCCGCGCGACAAGCGATTCGTTCGTGTTTATTACTTAACGTACCACGGAATACACAATACGTGCCACAATTGAACGAGCGATGCGTCATAAAATTCTGATTCGATTACGCTTGGGGACTTTCTCTCGGTGGCCGGTCGCTCGACTCCGTAACGCCGCATAAAGAATTTATTAAATCGTCATCGAACTGGATACGCCAATGGCGGAAAAGGGAAACGATTTCATCGCGAGGTCCCGAAGTTTAACCTTCGCGGAGTATCAAAATCGGATCACCGCTGACGATATCCATTGTTCCCTGCTCCTAAGGCTGTTACACCGTTCAACCGGAAAGTTTTCTTCCGTAAATCCAAACGTCCCTTTTTCGCCGGATTCTCCTTGTAAATTCCTTCGAAGGGAATTTCCGATTCTTTCCGATTTTTATTATCTCTTATATCTCAATTTTAAGAAGGAAATGTAATTCGCGTAAAGCCGGAATAGTCTTGGCGAAAGATATTCCGTTCGGTGATTTTGTTCTTTTTATTATAATTTCATCCCGTAGTTAATTCGTAATAATTTGTTTGATACTTTGAGGACTGTGATTCTATGAAATATAAATAATACTGTTTATTGAAGTTAAGCGAAAATGTATCGAGCTTTCGAATATCGATACTATTTAATTTATGAATGACATTATCGAATAATGGATGTACGAATTGTTCTTGGTAATGGAAAAAGTATTAATTTAACGTACGACGGTTCCGATACTTGAAAGTGTAATCTCGTTTCGCGAAAATATTCGGGTCCCAGCGAGTGGACTTATTATTCGCTGCACGTTCAATGGGACACTTAACCCTTTTATATTCAAATTACTTTGCTTGTACGGGGCTGGGGGGGCGGTTTTTCTTGCTATACGTTGACGCAGAGTACGATACGAGCCTTTTTCTCTTCTTAGATGTCACGAGAGTTCGTTAAAAAAGATTTTATACCCGTTCCACTCTTGTTCAAATTTAATCTACCCCATTCTTGAAACCGGATATATTTTCACTTAATTCTAATAAATGGTATTATTTATATTTTGTACAATAGCAGTCATCATAGTACCATAA
>NC_071981.1:3983678-3985185 GCF_026283585.1 Hylaeus volcanicus | reverse complement strand
ATATGGGATAAAATGAGAATAAAAAGGACAAAAGCACCGGAGCTTTCGTAAATTAAATATCCAGTTAAATGATATAATTTGTTGTGTTTCTCAACCGTAGCGTTATTAAACAAAGGATTAACGAATTTACGGTAATAAAATGGCTCGAATTTAACGAAAGCAGGAAGCCAGAGCTTGCGTCGCATAAAAGTGCCCGACGTTGTTGGCTGAAATTTAATTACCGATCGATGCGCCAATAAAACAGGAAATTAACTGTTACAAACAAGGAGGGATAGTTGTGTGCGCGATAATTTATAGTCGATTGGATTGCAATTTTAGAAACCGAGCGGTTACGAATAATTAGAGAAACAATTAACGCGGCTGTCCGACCGTGCTTCGTTTCACGAGTGATTTACCTCTCGGTTTTTTTTTTTTTATTTAATACCATCCCGCGATTTTATAAATGGAGAAACATTCGGTGAAACCGAAAACGGTATCGCAAAAAGTTTTAATCAACGATGCCAATCGATAATAATTAGAAATATGCCGGTTACGTAGACTATCTCGTTGTTCCATTACGAATACCATTCTTGCATCTTATACAGTGACAAGTCCCTAGCAAATGACTGCAAGTCTCAAAAATTCTTTCCGCGATCCCAAGCTTGCACAAATATCCCGAATTATTTTACCATTGCAAGTCCCCGAAATTCGTTCGTCGTTCCAAGGTTCTGTTAACGAATCCTAAGACTAACTAAAAATGAGATTTATTCTCTTCTTTAATAAGACATCGTTACGCGGTATATTCTTCTATTATCAACGTATCGTCGGCCGCGTTTCTGCAGCGTTGTAACATTTTTCACGGGGGAAACGACGGTAACAATCGTCTATTTACCACGGTACGCGAAACAGTTGTATCGTTGCAAACAGAGAAACACGAGAGCCGCTAGTGGACAATGGCGTTGATTAGATAATCGAGTATTATTATTTTATACAAAATAACACACGGTCGGTCAGCAACTGGCATAACGCACCTGGAAACGCGGCGATTCGCGTGTCGACGGGAAGTGGAAAAATCTTCGATGCCGGCGGACAGTGATTTATCGTGTCTCCGTTCACGCGGTTATCGTTGCACAGAGAACCCGCGACACGTTAATACACGCGCGCACGGCGCGTCATCGGCACATAATGCGTGTCCATTTGTACACGCGGCCTGAAACGAGGCGTAAAGGTAACCGTAGACGAGATATCTGTTTCCACGCTCGTAAACATGCTAATTATCCGCGGGAGTTATGCTTGGGAGTGGATTCTCTTCGACATAATTTCGCCACATCGAAATATGGTTGCCTAAGATTTGGAAACTACCGATGGTTAGATAGAATAAATAAAAATTGGAACAAGTAGTTGATTCGTCGATTTACCAGGGACTTGCAATGATAAAAGAACAAGCGAGGCTTGTATCTCTTTCTCCAAGGCTTGCGATACGGGACGAATTTTTGAGACTTGCAACGATTTACCAGAGACTTGCAAC
>NC_071981.1:3976892-3983668 GCF_026283585.1 Hylaeus volcanicus | reverse complement strand
GCGGGACGAATTTTTGAGACTTGCAACGATTTACCAGAGACTTGCAATGGTAGAAGAATTCATCGAATCAATTACGCAACAAGGAAATTGCTATTCTATTCCAACAAAAAATTTCACCTGTTTCTGGAAGAACGCGCACATCGACACGCGTGATTTCTTTTTCACGTTTACTTCCGAAGATCGTTGGTCTGCCGCTGCAGTTCGGAGGCACCTGCTAATTAATAGCACCATCCGACGGGACTTTAACGACCGAAACCGTTTGAAACACCGCGACAGGATGTAGTCGAGAAGAAGCGACAAGCCTCCGGTCCCCTACGCGTTTACATTGTTCGAGCTACTTACTTATTTACCATGTGAAATTACAAAAGAGCCGAGAAAGAGTGCTCGAGAAACCTCAGGAACCTAACGGACAAGAGGAAAATGAAACAGGAACGGAAGCGGGAAAACCCGATGAAAGGAACTGCGAGGCGCAAAGAAACTGCCAAGGGCACAACTAGAGAAACGCCAGGGCGGCAGAAGATGGAGCCAAAGACGGAAACAAGGGCGGGAATTGAGAGGAAAAAGGACTGCATGAAAGGCGTGCGGGTACAATGGGGATTCCGATATCGGAGTTTTCATCATTTGTGATTCATTATCGTTTCTCATTTCGTTCCTGGCTGAGTTCTTTTTCTCCATCCGATTAACATTTCTCGCGCTTTCTCGTACCGTGTAAATCCCAGCCTTGATCAAAGTCAATGGAGAAGTAATTCTTAGTACCTGCAACAGTTTACTTAGGATTTGCAATGGTAAACGAATAAACGAGACTTTGACCTTTATCTTCCTATACAGGAAGAATTGTTGAGACTTTCAACGATTTACCAGAAGTTTCCAACGGTAGCAAATTTAATAGAATATAATCTTCCTTTGAAGATAGAAATGGTAAAGCAATCATTGGGAATCGATGCCTTTTTCGCGTAAGCCATTCGCGAATTCATCGCGGATTCATCGTAAATTTTGAAGTGAATCTGTTACGAGATTAACTCTACGCTATTCTCCAAGGAATAAAAAGCGTGATACATAGCGTGGAGTGCAATTACCAATCGAGTGTTTTCCTATTTGGTTCTAGATAAGATTGCAGATTTACGACCGACGGTAATTCACTTTTCGTAGCGTATGATTTATTTGCAATTAGCAGGTTGCTTTGTATGCCGAGGAACGGAGAGAAAACCGTGTCGTGTCAAGGGCATACACAGCGAGCGATGTATTTATTAATACCAGTAGTTCTGCCGCTCCGGCTTGTTGCTAATAGATTTAAATTGGATACCATTAAATTACTCTCACCTCTTGTAAATATATAAATCATGCCACTCCGGTGTACTCGATCTACAGATTATTTAACACTTTGCACTGTAATTGTTTTCTAAGTTTCTTCTCTTCTAGTTTGTTCTGATTTAATTTTTCTGGTTCCGATATCGCGTGTTATTTAAAGTTTAATGTTTTTATAAAGAACGTTACTATTATCACGCTGAAAAGTATACGAGCCTCTAAAAGTCTCAAGAATCGTAGGTCAATTTACGCAAGAGCTTATTAAAATTACAAGGTCGGCTATTATTCCACCAATATTTATACCGCAACGCGTGAATTTAAATCTCACGTCGAATAATAGCATCGTTACGATTTTCTTTGGAATCGCGAGTCCCGTTAATTCGCTCGTAACATCACTGCTAAATTTGCCCTGTACGGCCGTCGATTAATTTAGACAAAGGGTCATTGAATGCAAGCGATCGTTACTTGTATTCAAATGTAAAGTGAGCGCTGTTGCATGCAACGAAGCTCGTGCTCACTGAGAGATCTTCAGGTTGACACCTCGGCATTAGTGTGTCAACAGAGGTCCGATAAGGCAAACTGCAATTGCGTCACCTCGCGTCGAGAATTTCTAGAGGTTTTTCAACGAATTTCCATTCCCAGTCGTCTTGACTTTCACAAGAATTTATCCACAGGAATGGATGATGGCACTTTTCATTAAGAAACCAAAGTAATTAATTTCGGAAGTACGGCTATGATAAAAATAAATATGGACAGTATTCGTGAATTTGGCGAGATCGACAAAATTAAACGCTACGACGAATGTTAAATTGTTTAATCCTCGATGCTCTCGAAGCCAAATTTTCGCTTCGTAGAAATGTTTACGAGTCTCACAAGAAATTTTTCACGAGACGACGCGTTGAATACTTTCGGTTTACTATTTACGGTTTACGGAAAATGCCAATCGTAACGTTTAATTATCAGAATTGATTCGTTGAACCCGTGGCTCGGTTGAAAGCAAATCGAATCACGGTGTCACGATTCGCGATCAATTTAATGATGCGGGACTGCGTTTCAGAGATAAAAATTCGGTCGTCGTGATAAGAGCGCGGACTGGTAAACTCGTCGGATTATATTGTTCCCTAGCGGACGTCGGTAAGGGGGGAACAAATCCTTTTGCTGGCGGCGGGCCGATTGAAAAAAGAGAGGGAGAGAGAGAGAGAGAGAGAGAGAGAGAGAGAGAGAGAGAGAGAGAGCAATTATCCGGGATAGCGAAATTCCGCGTTAATTGCTCTTATTGCGTTAAAAAAAGGTTTGCTCTCTTTGTTTAGAGGGATACGACGGCGAGCAAAGCATACGATTGTTTCCTGTAATTATCGAACACTTGAGACACCGAAGCGAAGGGAGTCAACAATTTTTAGGAACTTGTAACAGGAAGTAAAATAAAAATTTGTCGGACTTGCAATCTTGCTATTTTTGTTTAGTGAACGCGATTCGAGCGGTACTTGTTCGCGTGCGACATTACGAATTGCACGATGCAAGAACGCTCGAATGATAACGCCCAGGTGTTCGGACGTTCGAAAAATGATTACGGGTAAAAACGAAAGAGTAATATCCTTAAATCTGTTACCTTATCTCGCAACTGAAAACACTTATGTTTCCACGTCTAAAAAGGAGTTGACTGATACGTAATGTATATTGCATGGAATACAGCACGTTTCGACGTATCGTAATTCCATTGATAGGCGCTTTTACACCTTCCGCCACGGCAAGTCCTTGGTAGATTACCGCAAGTCTGAAAAATTATTCCTTCGTTGGCAGCAGCGAATAAAAACCGCGCGTCTCTCGTCAATTCTTTTTTTTTTTATACCGTTGCGAGTCCCAAGTAAGTAAGAGTAAATTATCTCGTCCTTGGATTTCGTAATGGCATATTAAAGCGACCTCCGATTCAACGCAGGCGAATTAATGTTTCGATGAAATCGGTTCGCTCTAAATGCATCTGCAGTATTCAGAATTATGCGCGAACACGCGTGCAACGCGGTGATGAATAGTAACCACGTATAAATACGTCCGGTCGATAAAGTTGCTCGATAACTATAATCTGTCGAAATTCGAAATAACCGAGCATCCAAACCGAACTATTCCTGCTATTCCACGTCCGCCCAGCGTTCGTGTAATTGAAGAAGGAACATTCGCAGCAAATAATAACGGGTATTGCTTGTTTCCCTCGGATCCGTGCGCTATGGAAATGCGACCGATGGAAACGATATCTGGCTTATTGGAATTTACATAACGCGCGGCCAAAGATGCCACGAGACGAAAAAATTAACTCGTTACGATTCAAAATGCTACACGAATACCAATAAATATCCAAGGTCTCTCGTTCTACATTGAAAAATACTTTAACGACTTTGTTCGTACTTTGTCGAATAAAGGAATAAACATGAAGCAATAAAACGGTCGGTAAATACAGTCGAACAGACATTCGTATTCTTTATGTCTGTTAAATAAAATTGTCTTTACCTCGTGGAGGATATTCTGCATGTTTGTTTTCTTTTGATAAATTAAAAAATATATAGTATTAAATAAAAATTGTTTTGGCTTGTGTGTATTTATTCGAAGCAAATAAAGAATCCATTTAATATTCAAGCCCCAAGAGATTGATCAAATGATAAGTTTGATGATTCCATATAAATTTTTCATTACAATTACGCGCATGTGTAAAGTTTATTCGTCGATATGTTTGTATCGAAACATTTATTTTGGAACATCAAACCAGTTATTTCATTTAGACAGACTTCTTTGATAGACGATTAGAGATAAAATTTTTAATTTGTACAGATTTACACGAATTTTATCCTGACAGCCAACGTGTTGAATATTTCAAGCTCGTAGCCCCGGCTCTTATCGAGGCCAAACGCTTTGATGATGGTAAATGCTGTAGTGTCACACAATTATTACTTTTACCACGTATCTATTTACAGTTCGCAATCGTGTCCGTATTCCCTCGGCGGCAGGAAATCAAGCATTGCGGGGACACGCGTGCGCAAAACTGTTACTCGAAAATTACAGTGAATTACAGTTAATCGGGTGGCGTGGATCTCGCGCGTTAACGATGAGAGAAAAAAAAAGAAGTAATGTTATTCATGGACGCGGCCCATTAACGGATACCAAAGACGTGTTAATCGATCGGCGTCTGTTTCGAGTGGTTGCCCTATGCTTAGTTTGTTAAATATACCGCGTCACCTATTTATGGGTAACAGAGCTTTTTGCTAAATGACACGAATACCGATTGAATTTATTAATTCCGAATGATTGATTCGTGAATATAGTCCGATTAGAAGAATAGAGTAGATTAGGTAGTTTTCAAATGTCTCGAGACAAACTTTTAACCATGTGGAGATTTTCACGAGTATTAGCTAGACAACGGTGTCCAAAATTGCATCCCAAATGATAGCACACGAAACAGGAATGAACGAAACGTCGTCATATCTCCGCTTTCAGCTGTAACGAGTAACACAATTAGCGCGAAAGCGTATATTTTTCAATTACCCTCCTTTTCGTAATGGGTTAATTCCTCTGGCTGCCTCGGGTCTTGCTAATCTCTGCAGGTTACGCCTTTTTTCCTCTTCTTTTTTATCGACTGGTCTTTCTTTCTTTTTTCTTCTTTTTTTGGCTTTTTTAGTCGCGCATACTTCTATACATTCTCGGGCATTTCGCTCCTTCTGCTTCTCCCCCCTCCTCCGTCGTTTTTTCGACACGGATATATTTCATTGCCGGCAACAGATCGCGTCCTTGTCCTTCTCCTCGTTTCCGTCTCGCTTGTGCGCGCGCCATTTTTTATTTGCTCCCTTTACCTTCCCCGCGAAGCGTACAATACGTGCGTGCATACACGCGTGCACTCGTCCTTTTGCGCCGGAGCGCTAATCTTTGCGTGCCGCGGACAACCTGTAAAAAAAGAAGGAGAAAAACACCGCGGGGGGAACCGTAGTCAATGGAGAATTGGTAAAAAGAGTCGAGTGGAATAAAAAGTGGTAAAGGTGGTAACAGTAGCGAGAGTTATTAGCACCCAGTTGGCTTAACCTCGTAGAGGTATTTTTTAGGGGTTGCAATCCCAGAACGATGAGGACACTCCTTTAAGTGGCTCTCTGCGCCGAATTGTATCAACTGTTGATTTTACTATTCTTTGGGTTCGTTCGTTAGAATTACGTAGAGGATTTCAAAGATCCATCGACAACGAACTAAAAAATAAAATTCAACGAAAGGATATACGAGCAACTACGTAAACGTATTACCTCGTATGCTCGATAGTTTATGTAAATGAAATTTTTAAGCGATCCGAATATTATCCCGAAAAGAGGGAATGCATCCTTAGAAAGGGATGGTAGCTAATTTTCCTAGAGCCGACGCTGCAGAGGTTAGATCACCGTTGAAAGGGGACAGTAGAAATGGTGACTCGTTCGTCGAGTCGATCATTTTCTCGGTAGCTGGAAATCGGATCATCAATCAAACGTTACATAGTTTCACGGGTCGTTACAATTATTCGACGTTAATTAAAAGATCTCGTCGTCGAGTCCGTCCATAAATCCCGCCGGTCCACTTTCGCTGTTCGACTCGGTAGAGAGACATCGCTGCCCGATTCTTTGCAATTTTAACCTTCTTATTTGGGCCTCGAAAATGTAAATCGAAATGTAATTGAATTTTAAAAAGATAACGCGCGAGAAACATAATATTTATTTCGCTTCGAAGGTATCATTTTTCGAACGTACTTAAATTACAAAGAATCATTCGACAACGTTTACAGATACAACAAAAATATCGCACTTCCAGTTTGAAATTTTTGGTCGAATCGACTGCACTTTTTGCAGCTTATCGTTTGTCAATATCGTTCGTTGCTTTTCGAAAAACCTTTGAACAGAGATCAATCGCGGTTGATTTTATTATTTCAAAAAATTGATTTAACCCCAGATCTGCACAGATTAATACCCCCCTCCACCAACCGCCCTTTTGGTCCAGTAATCCCTTCGCGTTTCGGCAGTTGGTGTATTCGCGGTCTCTCGAATCGAATCTCCGGCGGCGATGTAAAGGAAAAAATTTGACAAGTCGTGACAAATTGAAAGGGGCTCGAACCGCGTTGTTGCGTGGACACAAATATTGTGCCAGCCTCTGGACAAAAGTTTCTCAGACGGCGGTCACGTGCCTCGACTGCGCGACGCCAGATGGCGCTTGGCGTCCGACTGCCAAACAATTGACCACGTTGAACGGTCAATGTGGAATGTGGTGCGAATGCGAGCGCGCGCATGAATATATGCATACAGTGTCACGGTGAACTGAAATTAAGCCGGTTCAGCAGTGTCAGCTTGACAAAAATATAGACGCGTCGCGTAGGGGGAGAAGGATCTTCGTGTTATTACTGGCTGGGATTCGTCATTATTACATTATTCCACGAATGCTGATTAAACGCCATTGGAATTTACTCTTGCACATTTAAC
>NC_071981.1:3973377-3976882 GCF_026283585.1 Hylaeus volcanicus | reverse complement strand
ATTGTATCTTTATTGCTCATTTTTATCCATCGCGTCTCCTCGCTTCCCGTCCGTGCCAATAATTTTGGAACCTCCTGTATAACGCTTTACGAGACGTGAAAAATGTTAAGTGCACGGGGAATTGACTGCTGCGAATTAAGATCAGCATACAAAGTACAGGCTTAATGGGTAGGGCACGTAAAAGACAGGAAGATCTTTAATGACAGCTGGAAATCTCGTCTCTCGATGTACGCGGGAACGCACGAGATAGCATCGTCGATATTCCCAATGCCTACGGTTAACTCAATAAACAGGTTTGCGCACGACGATGCAGATCGTTAAGGCACCATTGAAATCTATATCTCATTGTTACTCACCGCGTATGTGTATGCTTCCTCTGGTCTACGTGATCTGAATTCGATCGCGGATGTTATTCAATCAGATGTATCAACGACGCGTCGTTGCACGCGGTTTTTCTTCGGATTCTATCCACCAATTATCTGAAATAAATCAGCGGAATAAGTTCTTTTCCCTGCGCGACCAACGCACAAAAAGAATCGCCCGGTACACGAGCCTTTGATCTGTTACATACCACAGCGATGTTTCTTCAACGTTGTTTCGAAATTGTGCTCGAAATTTATAATAAATCGATATAACTAGAAGCATTCAGGTCAGCCCGGTAATTACGGACAAATAATAATAATTATTATAGATATACATATATCTAATAACCATGGAAACCGTCTGTGATAGTTAATAGTAGTTCTAGTGCTGGCAATTAGTCTCGTAATTATCGCGTTACTTTCGTGTTTCGGTGTTCCTTCCATTTTTCACCCAATTATTAACATCAAGAAAAGAAGCGTTCGACGCAAGTGTACCTAGACAAATATGTCTCGAATGTTTTACAGTTTACGCTATTAGCGTAAAAAATGTAAATAGCGCGCGGCTTGATTCGCATTTACGATAATTATTTCGCATTGTATGCACATCAACGACGCGCTGCGTGCATGCGTGTACTCGAAAAGTTGGCTGAGTGGAACGTATACCGAGTGACACGCTACAACCGAATGCATGATTCATGTGCCAATTATCGTTCATACAGTTAAACAGGTTTAGTACCTCATAGCTGGCGTGCGCGCGCACGCACACACACACACACGGTGAACAGGTCGAGTGTTGCTCTCTGCTTCTCCATCTTTTTCACCCCCTCGATCGTCTCTTTGTTCAGTATTCGCGTCTATTTGTCTTCTTTACTCTTTTGATCTCTTGTCCCTTTCACTGTTTCACCCGCGTCGCTATCTGTCTCTCTCTGGCCTACGTGTTTGCCATATCCGTCCCTCGCACCTGTTTATTTTCCTACCTTCTCTATTCGCGCTAACTTTTCTCCGTATGCATGGACTCCATTAAAATAACCTGCGTCCCCATGCAATTCGAGCACCCTTCTCTAATTCGTAGCGCAAACCAATTGGGCATTTACGAAATAACATTATTTGAAATTTGATCAACGTGTTATTTTATTTGATAATTACTTTCGTATCCGTTCATTCGTCGTCTTCTAATTCTTAATTTCTAATCGTATTCGTTAATCTAATTAAGTCGGTAAGTTCGCCGTACTTGTAGCTTCTCCAAATCTGATTCGAAGCTGAAAGAGTCCTAAACGCAATAAAAGTGCTTGTTTGGAGCTCCCTAATACTCGTCCTTATTTTTATGCATGCAAGTCCCCTTACCGATATCTCCCCGTTTGTGATCTACTCATCCTTCTCCATTACACACCGCCCCTCGTTCTCTCAGTACGTCTTTCTCTCTCGCGCGTGCATCTCGTGATTCACTTTTTACGTCTTTGTTCAACTAACTTTCCCCGTTTTCGTTCTACTCGTCCTCCTCGACGTCTCCTTTTCCCTCGCACGTGACTCTATCCGTCCTTTTCTCCATCGCGCGATTCATCCTTGACGTCTTCGTCCAACTTACTCCATTTGTTACGCACTGTCCGTCCTTCTCCGTGACACAGTTTGTCCTTTTCGCTCGTTCCCTCTTTGCGTCTTTCTCTTGCACGCGTCTCACCGCTCTGTCCCTCTCGTTCTCTAATTTATCAAGTCGCGCTATCGCTCTCTATCATTCATTTTTCGTCCTTGTCTATCCGACGTCGGGCGCCTGTATACGTGTCGGAGTACGTGCGACAATAGATCGCGTACACGACGATGCACTCGGTGAACGACTTGCGCAAAAAAAGCTCTATAAACGGCGTTGCGTGCGTTGGAATATTGGAATCTTTCGTTGTCGATGGTATCTCTCCTTTAAGGCGGTAGCCCCGACGGGAGGAATTCGACGGAGAAAATTACTTTGGGATTTCTGACGATAACTCTTCGCCTCGAATTGCAGAGACATGAATTTTATAGGCGGACTCTACTGTTATAGCAAATCGCTCGCTTTGTTGTTTATTCAACGACGGAGTCGTCTCTTCGCCTCTTGTTTCATGTAAACGCTTCGTCTTGTCGCTTGCAAAGGTAGAATTAACGTTACAGCGTCATCCGTCGGTAGGGAATTTTTAGGAACGAAGGATAAAGCGACCCCGCGGCAATCTTACTGTCCCACGTTTCTCATATGCGAGCATCATTTTTATTTAAGACTTACGAGCGGCTAAATCTCGGATGATTCGCAAAATTGCAGCTTGATCCCGTTCTGGCTCTGGCTGGACGTGATTTTCTGAAATTACGTTTTGATTCCGGCTTGCAAAATTATTTGAAAAATTCGATGTAATCTTCGTTTAAATACGTCTAGTGTAAAAATAGAATTTGAGAAAACGAGAAATTAAATTTACGAGCTGATAGTCATTGATTTCGGTAAAATTCTTTTTTAATTTGAGAATAGTTCCGTTGAAATTCGAGCTAAATTTGTTATCGTATCGAGGTTATTATGCGATTCAAAAGGCACTCCGACGGTGTTTAAAAATAGTGCCAGGTGCGTTTGAAGCGCTGTTGGTTTGAAGGTAGGAGATGAAATTTGAATATCGAGAACCCGTAGGTGCGCCGCTCGATAAATTACGGGCCACCGTGCTACAAGCCCGATTGATGTCTGTTGATTTATCGCAACGATAACTTCCGTGACACACTCGCGGGAGAAAGGGATGGCGGATCGCTTTATTATGTATTCGTAAGATATGCCGAGTCCATGCATCGGAGATCAAAGTCAAATAGACGTCCAAAGAGGCGAAGTGTTTTTAGAAATCAGTTTTACGCGCAAACACCAGGGCCAAGTCGCTCGCTGCTGCACGCAATTAAATTATCTCTCAACAAATCGACCGGTCTTCCCTGAAACTTTCGTCTCGTGGCTGAAACCAGCGCTATCGATCGATGGTTCCCCTTGCTGAATTGTTGTTCGTATATACAGAAAGTTTGGCGAGGGTAATTACAGTATGCTTTTTCACAGAATACAGGAATATGTGATACTCACAAAGGTTATAGCTTGATATGATTTATACGCATTGTTCTCTGTTTAATAGAGAAAATTACAGTATTTTCAGTAGCAA
>NC_071981.1:3969759-3973367 GCF_026283585.1 Hylaeus volcanicus | reverse complement strand
GATTAAGATTGAATTCTTTTTTCGTATCTGTAAATAATATTAAACAAGTAGCTGAACACATCTATCCTAAACTTATATAATTTGCGGCTAAAATGATTTGCCTCGGAGTTGCGCGTATCTATTCCCTTCTTTTATCGTAAGCGGTCTCGTCCTTGTGCAAAAGTATCTCGCGATATATCTCGCACAGCAGCAAAATGTAATATAATTTATTTTCCGGGACGAAGCAGGGATCCGTGCAATAAAGTTGGCGATTTATTTTCGCGTGACGCACGATATCCTGATGCTCGAAAATCCGTCGTATTGTTGAAAAATACGAGCCCGTAGGCGATTGTTACACTTCTATTTACCAGCCTTCTGTCCATCGGATGCTGTATCGGTAACCGATGCATCTGGCACGCTCCCGTACCGACGGTAGATATAATCTATGTGGCTCTTGACCGTTGAAAATGCGACAACCGTAAGTAGAGAATGCAATTTTCCCTTCCATTGATCGGGACAATGTAAGTACTCGTCCATCGTTTCTCCGTTCTACGCTGCTTTCGACCTTAATAATGCGCGAGATTCCGAATTCGTTTTCCGAGCGTTGTCGATGAATTTATTTTCACGTGTCGTCGCTGCTGCTGTTAATATCGTGTTATGCATACGACGGCATTCGAGGTTCATTTGAGGTTCATTTGAGGTTCATTCTCTAAAAGGGAAACCTGTGAACGTCCGATAGTTTCTTCGGCTGAGAGCCTCTGAACACGAACACAGTCGCCCATCCACACGTAAATACATCCCGTAAATCTACGGAGGAAACCACACGTACTTAACACACGGTCTTAAACTTCTAATTAAAAGCCACGATGCCTCGCTTTAATTTGGCGCACCTTCATTCACGGTTTCTTGTAAGAACCTAGCGAGAATTATCACTTGTCCACTCAGGTGATTGTTTTATCGGACTGTTTCTCCATTTGCGCGAAATACTTGAATTTCAAACGTAATTCAATTAGCTTCGTTGAACGTATCGATATAATTAACTTTATCGCGTGTTTGATATGTTTCTGACGTGCTTGAGAAACTTAAGTAGGCAAGAGAAAACGAAAAATTGATAATTGAACAATTGGAAGATTAAAGTTCACGATTGGGTACGCGAACAATTTAAACAGAACCTTATAGACCATGTTTAGTTTTAGCATCATAATTTTTGATATCAGAAAAAAGTGATTCTCAAGTTTGGCCGAAAATTTGTATCACGTGAAAATAGTGCAAGGGGTTGATCGTAAGATAAAAGCACAGGATGGACGAAGATAATTAAAGCAAGCTTGTGCCAGACTGCGCAGTTGTTCTAAATTGTACACAGCTGGAATATCGTCGATACGTTCCATTTATTGTGGACGTTGTCACTCGATCGGATTCGAATCCGTGGTGAAAGCGATTTTAGCGACGCGTCGTAAATTATGGCGCGTTTCTAATTCACGGAACGTTCCTATTTTTTTTTTCTTTTTTTCTTCTCGTTGCGTTATTAACGGCATTCCGGTTCGTTGTTCGATTAAAAAATAGATAGAAGCGCTCGCGTTAAATATTGAAATTCCGTTCGCTGTGTGTTTTAGTCGGAATAACATTGTGAGTGACATTAAACGCTAGCCAGATCAATATCTGCATTACGGTCTCTATGGGGCGGGTCGTAAAATAAATCTCCGGTTGAAATGTTATTATTACTCGCTCGAAGATAGAAATTACACGGTTAATATTCGCGATCCTTGTGTTAACTTTAATCCCCGGAATCGCAATTATAAATAACCAGTCTAGGTTAAAATATACGTTAATTAAGTCGACAGACAGTGTTTTAGAGCTAGCAGTATTTTTGAAAAATTCAGTTGCCGTAGATGCGAGTGGAATTTTTAAATATTATTTTTAACGATAACTCGACTAACGATGATTTTAATAAATACAGGCGGCGGTGAATATTATTCTATATCATAAATGCTATAAACGACCATTCCACGGTAAAATGCACGTTACTTAAATCGACAAGCAGTATTTAAAAAAATTCAGTTAGTAAACGTGCACGCGGAATTCATGATTAAAAATTATTTTTAATAACGCCTCGCTTAGCTAGCTCGCTGGTGAATATAATAATTGTATATTATTGTATCGGAATATTTAGAGCAATGTTATTATGTTCCAACTGTACAATTGCATTGCATAATACAACGTATAAAGGAATTGAAACTTTTACGTAATAAGATTGCTTGAAAACTTGCAACGACGAATGAATGCACTTCGGTACTGCTATATACTGCATAATGGATTCGAGTCCGCCCCGCTCTTCGTCTCTGGAGGTGTGGGTGGAGCAACGACGACGACACGGGGCATCTGTTTTGTATGTGCTGCGTGAATTTGAACACGTGTTTCATTTAAATATTTGTACCTGAAACTCGAACGTCACCAATTTACATAAAACGTCCTTCTCGAGAGGAGCCAGCGGCAATCGAGTTTAAAAATTTCATCTCGTACTCGTAGATTCCGCGAGAGGGAAATCCTTGGAGATTTGTCGCCGGTTCAAGATTAGGTTGACGACTTCCGTTACGTTCTAGTATGTTTATGAACTGCCAAGTTGGAATATACACCGCGCTATCTGGATACTTTTAATTAGGGCTTTAATCAGGAATACAGAAAAAGAAAAATACGCTCGATAACGAAATCGTGCTTGAATTATTTCTGCTCGTCGTGGAATATTTAACGAACCGCGGGAGATGAACAAAATTGCGCACACGTTACGATAAGAATTTCAGTTTCGAAATTATTACACGGAATGGGAGACGAGGAAATTATTTTCTCGAATAACTGGGCAATGATTAAAACCACCAGAGGGTGAACTTTTATTTAATATAAACTCGGAATGATTTCGTTTCATTTTTATTCCGTTTGCTTTGTTCCATTCGTTGTTACATCATTATAATTTTATTCTATTCAAAGAATTTTGTTTATATTTCGCTTTGTATACCTCGTTGAAAATTAATGTCAGGTACTTGATTGACGAGTAGATCCGTCGGGAATTTAAAGATTATTCTACTTTACCGCGGAATTCCGACGAAAATTTATTATTCGCTTTACCTTCATTATTCGCAGTTTTTATTTAGATAAAAATTTCCCCCGTCTCCGTTCGGAACGAGCGCGCACGCTAGGAACGATTTTTCGCCGAAAGGACGTTAATGGGAAATTCGTTTATTCAGCAGAATATTCTCCCCGTGCAATAATGCATTTCGAATGCGCTGCAATTTCATTATGCAACTCGACTCTCGATTATACAGCTTTATTACGGATTTACAGTCGCCGCAGGACCAAGGGTTTGAATTTTAATTGTACAATTAAAATTCATTGGCTCTCTCGAAAAATAAAATTGTTTTCAGCGTTAATTGAACTTCGTTAGTCGATGCGACTGCTGATTGTTTATTCAATCGAATATGTCCTGGTTGAAGCGGCTCTAAATTGCAGACTGTCCTCAATTAAACCAGAAATGCATTACATTAAAGCGTAATTTAGATTCAAGACGATCGTTCACGTTGGATTGCTAACCTAACTTAGGGATCCGCTGTAGGGTCGAAGTTAAATTTCGGATTAGT
>NC_071981.1:3965892-3969749 GCF_026283585.1 Hylaeus volcanicus | reverse complement strand
TTAGCTTCTTTTAACGAGGTCCTCGCGCTTTCTTTTGTTGCGAATGGCGATTCTAAATTACAGTTACGCGAAAATCGCCCACGAATCGTTTTCCCTGGCCAAAGACACGCCGTTTCGAGAAAGTGGAAGAAATTATCGTAGCTAATTATACCTACGACGGCTTCTGAAAAGCTTCGACGGTCGTTAAAGTGTCTTCTGTCGGTAGTTGGAACATTGTTGCGGGGGCGTAGCATTTATTTTTACCGGAAATTAATTCCGCGTCCGCGATGTTTCACGATATTATTCCGCGACTGATAGATAAGAGCGAACTGGAATCGCGCCAGCTGCCCCGTTTCTGTATTCGTGCCATCGAATAGAATCGGAAGCGTAGGAGTGATGAATTTAAAGAGCGTTCAGCCGCCATGAAAAATGACAAACTGATAAAAAGAGTCGAAATAATTGCTGGTCCCATCGCCTCCGGCATCTTTTAAAACAATTTCATTCGGTGGCTACCGATCACCATCATTCCGTTTCAAATCAATTTTCAGAATTGCCGTTTTCGCCTGTGTGCATTACTTTCATTAAAACGAATAAATACTGTTAGGAAATAGGATCTAATAAATAAATCCTCAGGTTGTGATTCTTTATATAATACTTTTATCAAATACGCATTGGAATTGGTATTCTTTTCTCGAACCTTTTTTCAAGGGAGTAGGTCACGCGCTAGACAGCCACAGTAGCATAGGTCACGCGCTAGTCAGCCGTAGTAGTATAGGGTCCGCTCTAGACAGCCGCGCGCTACGATTGGTCAGGGTTTTCTGTTACTGTCTCCTTAACGAAGCCTCGGACAACATTTTCGCTAAGGAAAAGGTTGTTTCAGGTCACACCCACCTCGCGAGATTAATTTTTGTAATTGATTTCTAATAATTAAATTTAAAAAGTGTTACATGTATTTATTCAGTCAATTTTTCTACAGAAATAGTTTACATTCTTTTGTATTATTATCGTTGAAAACGGCTGGCTCGACGCGATCCTGAACTCCTTTTCGAAAAATAGGCCAAGCAAATAACTTATCATAGAATCGATGGGCAGCGAAACAACCTAACTCCACCTCAGGGAGGGCGGGGGAATTTTACGTGCTGCTCGTTGCACTGGGACTCACAATGGCGAAGTAGGTTGGAGTGCTTCTAAATAATGATGGATATTCCTTTTCGCATACGAAACACGCCCGGCGCAGCGGTATCGAATATCTAGCCGAACAAACTTTACGTTCGAACAATACCTCTCCGGCGTAATTTTCGAAACAGTGTATCGGTCCGTAAACTGAATATCTACAATGTCTCCACCGTCGAACAATTTATTCCCGTGATTTATAATCGAAAGAATCAGAATTTCGCATTCTCTATAGGATGATACTATTTCAACAATTGAATCGACGATTTTACCAATTTTTCCTGAGTCTAATTTTCGAGGTCAAATATATACGCCCGTTTGCAGGCAAACGGTTAATGTTACAGTACTCTTTCGAGAGTGAATTTAAATTAGAAGCTTTACAGGGACGCGAGGGACGGTAGCGTCGTGCTTGGGAGGGATTCGTGTACATATGCATGTAGTACATTCAGTTGGAGTATTTTATCAACTCACACGTAAACTACCTGACTGAGCTGGCCAGAGTCTACAAATTTCCTCCCCTCCTCGTTATTTTTGTCAATTTATTGTCTCCGTCAATGACAACTGGCCCTAAATAATAACCGCCTCTGCTTTTTCATTCTCTCCGTCCCCCTTCATCGGTGCATACGTAAGACTACGAGGGTGCGCGAGTGAGACAGTGTCCGTTTTTGGAGGGATGGGGGGGTGTAAGAGTGGGGAGGCGAGAAGGAGGCGGACCGTTGCGCGAACGCGTTTGCGCGAGCGAGTCAGTCGCGAGGAAGAGCGCGCAGAGGACGGGGAACGGTCGAGCGAGCGTATCCGGTCGTTGCCACGTCTAAAGCTCGTTCACTTGTTTTGTCTCTCCCCACTCATGCTCCCCCACGTGTTAGGATGCATTCACACGGAAAGCCACTAGTCGTAAAATCTGATTTCCAGTTCTGTTCGCATTTGTTACGAGTTACAAAGGAATTAGTTTTTCACGAATCGTCGGGCTTGCTAAATGTTTGTCATATTTAACGACAGTCGTTGTAATCTTTTCAACGTTTCCATTATTAATATAAATATTCGAGAAACAATGCATATAAAATGCCAGACCTGCAAGCTTTTATATTTACGGGTAAATCTTTGTGAAAACGAATTCTTCGATCGGGGTAGTGACCGATTAACGTTATTTTTCATCTGCATAGTGTACAAACATGGATAAACATATTAATAATTAATTGGTTATCGATTATGTTATCATCGTTATTGCCATCACGGATTCATGTGTGCTCTTTTATTTAAACGTTAATTATTCATCGATGTTATGAATATCTGCAGCAGAATCGAAGCCAGATAAAAGTAGAAGAATTAATTCAGATGGAAATTTGCTAATGATACGATTACCGTAGATAGAAGAATTAATTATCGCGAGAGGATTGAAAATGTACGTCCCTAAATTTTAATGCCGCGTCGCGTTCAATTTTTCACCGGTCGGTAAGCTGAGAGAACTCTGGCCTGTTCATCGAGATAACTTTTACTAGAAGAGAAAACTGAAAATACACGTTTCACGCGACCTCTGTCTCTTAAAATCAAGATGGTTACAAATAGGAAGAAAAAGATTTGTCCCCGAACGTGACTGAAATTCCTGCTTTGTTCGAAACGGGGAATTTTTGTCGAATCACTTTCTGGATATGTGTGTAGCAAAATGGCCGCGCAAGCTTACGAGATAACGAAACAGATATTAAATGTACAAACGGAGGCAATATCACACGATGCGCGACAATTCTAAATTCGGGGATATTTTACAATATTTGTTAATATCGTAGTACTTTAATTTACTAAAATTTTAGTAAATTCGTATTTAAACATAACGCACAATGTCGTTGTTGAACCAAGAGTTATTACCCAACGAAACGCTTCGTAATCTGCAATCGTCCTCCAAATCGATTTATTTTGATGAAGCGAAACAGGCGTGTGCGGTTTTCATTAAGTCGAAGATATACTTGTCGCTTCTGTAGTAGTTCGCGATAAACATACAGAATGGTCTCGACATGAAATAACTCGGCAAGTGTAATGCTCTTGTAGGACTTAATTTCCGGTTTCCATGTAATCTCGTGTAACGTTGCCTCGCGAGTAATTTCACTATTTTCCTTGTGACCCGAGCTTTCCACTTAAATACCTTGGTTGAACGAAACGGTTTAACTATTGTCCGTCGTGGAACGAGCGCATTCCGGGGAAGAAATGAATTCACGAAATATCATTGGTTTACATTGTTATACACCGGGCTCCGGTGGATATTAAATTTTCATCAACGAAAGCTCGAGTAAATGTTTACACAATCTATCAACCTTGTTACCGTTCATGCATAATACACACAATGACCGAATACGATTTACATGCAAATATTGTCATCGACCGCTTATCTTCTTTAATAAAAGAAGTTTATTTCTCTATACCGCGGGATACTTTAAACGCAGGGAACAAATAACCACCTTTCTTTCTTTTATTTCTAAAGGCTTTAAAGGGATATTTATCATTTCTCTTTCATTCCCTACTCGAAATTATTATTATATAAGAATTTCGCTCATCCCTGATTCAGACAGGCTGTATTCTGTGCCTGCATAAATACTTCACGTAACTTCTTCCTTCTTTTATGAAACTCTGCCCTTTCTCGATGTTTTTTTTTCCTCCCCTCCAGTCTCTCTCTCTCTCTCTCTCTCTCTCTCTCTCTCTCTCTCTCTCTCTCT